>NC_056727.1:383345177-383545177 GCF_019279795.1 Protopterus annectens | reverse complement strand
AAGAAATGTATTCCATCATGTAGAAGTATGTGTGAGTGTTTATGTCCAGCATATAGATACATACATATATATAGATAGACAGATACATCGGGAACATCCCATGTGGCAACAAAGCATTACAAAGGAATGAAAAGGGAAACACCAGCAACACCTGTATTATGTAGTGGTGTTGTCCTATGTAATATCAAGACACCCTCAGACAGACATGTGTCATTCATACATGCAAACATTTGTACATTGGCCATATACATCACTCTGTGCATGTTATTAACATTAACACAACAGTTCCTCTCCAATCATTATGTGAGAACAGTAGTCTTGCAAGGTGCTGTGTACGGCATCCTCATCATAATAAAGGTAAATGGGGTAACCATAGGGGGGCCGGTAGTGTTGTGTGTACAATGGACTGTCCGCATCACGTGTACCTGGAACATTTAGGAGTCATGTGCATACTAGGATCGTGCGCCTGCGAGACAGAGGTGAGGACAACTGGAGTATGTTGTGATGCATATTAAAAGGGTTGCATGTGTCCAGTGGACACATGTGAAATGGACATCTATGTATGGGGCAAATGTTGTTCTAGGAACTGATTGGCCTTTTGTTTCCATAGGGTGAGAGTGGGATATGGGGGAAGGAGAGTAGGTATACTTGTGGAGGATGGGTAGGGTAGGATGACAGACAAGACAGCATACAGGGTCAGTATATGACACGTGGGGGGATGCACCTCAGACGGGGAGGGGTGTTCGGCATTCACAAGCCCATGAGCCCCCAGATGGAAACAGTGGGACGGAGGTCCCCAGCCATGGGCAGCCACCACTGCACCAAAACAGCTGCAAAGGTGGCAGTGCTGGGGGTTGTCTAGGAGGAGCGGCCTCACCCTGTAATTGTGACACTCAGCCCTTGAGCTGTCGTATCTGGCCTCGAAACCTCTTATTGAGCCTCCTACACACCCCGTCTAAGACTGTACGACAGTGGACATGTTCCTGTCTGGACCTGCTCCCAGGGGGGACATACCCCATCCTCAGTGGCGGTACCACCAGAAGGTGGTGCAGAGCCAACAGAGGTGGAGTTCTAAGGCTGGGCCTCAGATGTGCTGGTGGCCGGGGCCATAACCAGCTGAAGTGGGACAGGAGGGTCTGCCGAGACCTCCAAACCCATACAGCCTATGGTGTTGCAGTTTAAACACAGATATGGCTTAGTAATAGTCAACAGCATTCAGGATTACCTACAACAGCATGCATAGATATGACCATCAACCCAACACAACAGATGGTATACATTTGCAGAGAGAGCACAACTCATGCATATATACTGCATGACATCTGTACAAAGTGTAGAAGAATTGTGACTACAGCTATGAACAGTGGCCCATTATTGGCATGTCACTGAGTACCCCAGACAGTGTCTGTCTCTGTTTCATGTGACATATGTCCAGTCAGGAATCCGATGGCAGTAACTCATCACTATCAACATGTACTGGCTGCAATCCTCACACTATGCTCCTGCTGTTCACAGATGTGTGTTCAGTGAGTAACACAGGAAACAAATGGCTCCACACACTGACCAATCCACAGATGACCCTACAGATTGGGGTCCCTCACAAACAGAGCACTGTCTTGTCAGTTGTAACACATGCAGAATAGCCATTACCTCACACAACTTGTTAAACAGGCCGTAGTCTCAATGAAGCATAGCTACACTTACATGCTGAAGTCATGACTGGCACATCACCCTCCTGGCCTTAGGCTATTTCCCACTGTGCATGTTTCTTGAGGAACATCCAGATATCATCTGTGATGCCATTTACCAAACAACAGATCCAGGTACCATTCACAGCAACTGTCATGGGCAAACACCAACATGATGTTCCTAGATATTGTACTGTGTTTTTGTTTTTCATGTGAATGGCTATGAGAACATCATCACGGCTGTTCCACATGCAGTCAGCTAGAGGAGTACTGCAATAGGTGTAGAGGCCATCACCTGATCATGACCATCACTTACAATACACAAGCTGCTGCTAAGCAGGTGTACACCTCCACATCCACCAGAGAGTGTGTGGGAGGGACAGACAGAGGCAAAGTACATCAGAGAAGGGCTTGAGACTAAAACCTAAGCATCATCTGTCACACACCTATCAGTACAGGGATCAACCCCTTGACTGACTAGTCATTACTATTACACGTGCATGCAGTTACTCCATGTGCCACAAAGCTGACATGTTGGTGTGCCGTAGGAACATATACGTGTGTTGGTGAGCGACATCTGCAACAGAGATATAGTAGACATACATTAGGTGTAGCACACATGGCTGTCCACATGAACGAATGTCATTGCCAACACAACCACAATCTCCAATGGACTCACATTGACACTCTTTACCAGGCCCACAAATACACACCCAAACCACTTAGTTTGCATCACTGCAGTAATGCACAGGTACTACATGCACCACAGGGGATATCCGGAGATTCTATGGGCTAGGGCGTGTGAGCGTGTTTGACATCTGTTGGTATCTCAATGGGAGTTATACTGGGAGTGACTGTGATTGGGAGCATCATACCCACACACAGACACAAGGTGCCAGTACTGACATGCATGTGTGCATTGCTTCATGGGTGTGTAGTGGTTGGCTGTGCAAGATGGCTGTACAAGGCTGGGTGTGGGTAATCCATGGCATCACGCCACCTTACAGTGGTGTGCAGTGTGGTACAGGGGTGTAGTGTCTGCAATGTCCCACACAGATGGGTATTGTATGAACTGCCCTGACATCCTGGTTACCAATGTGTATGGCCATAGCTTTGCAATGCATGCCATGTCTGTGTTTGATAGTCCTTGACATGGACATTGCCTGGGATGTGCATGTCCCACAGTAATGTACAGTGCCATGTACAGGTGTACCTGGTTTAGCTGGCACATGTTGTGTACACAGACTGTTATCCTCCAATATGCCAATACTGGCCTGGTGTGGCAGAACCCACTTATAGTCAGCAGGGTGATCCTGCACCTGCATTGATATCATGATACAGGTATTCCCTGGTGTCAGTGGCATCGGTTCATACAGGGTACATGTGTAAGGCATTGTATGGCCTCTGTGGATCACATATGATGGCACCACATATGTTGCAGGCATCCAGTGGGGAACATAATGAAGGCACATTGTCCGCAATTATGTGCCTATTGTACAGCTGTACAGGGTACCATGCCCTCTGCAATCACACCATGCCTACTATCTGTCATCAATGTGCAGGGTACTAGCAACATAGCAGGATGTTCTAGGCAAGTGTGTTTGTGTATGACACACGGGTCCAGGACGTATTCCGGGTACTAGTAGGGTTGCATACTTTGTTCACCAGGCCTTTTGCCAGTTGTAGGGTTATGGCTTGCCAACACAGTCCCATGGCTGTCTGACTTCTGTACTCCTTGTGAGGTGGACATTGTGACATATAAGATGGACACCATATAGGAAAACTACAAAATCCACTCCCCAACATGTCCAGTGGTTAGACACTCATAGCCACTGCCTCACAGGCTCTGACAGTCAAACACACACACACACACACCTGCCATGTTCTGGAATAGAACCCCTGCCTAGTGTATCACACTACAACAATATGCAGTTACAGCACGTGCTATGGAGAATATTGGGTTACAGCAGTCCTAGAGGTGTATTTCTAGGTGGGTGACATCAGCAGGAATGCCAAAGGTGGTCATGTGAATTGTACAGAGTGTGCATACTCTAAAAAGCATTGTTCTTGTCTCAGGCAGACAGAGACACACACATAGTTGGTCTCTCTTGGAATAGAACCCCTACCTAACTAGTTTATCACACTACAACAATACACAGTTACAGCACGGACTATAGAGAAAACTGGGATACAGTAGTCCTAGAGGTGTATAGAGGTTTATTCCTAGGTGGGTGACATCAGCAGGATTGCCAAAGGTGATCATATGAATTGTACAGAGTGTGCATACTCTAAAAAGCATTGTTCCTGTCTCAGGCAGACAGGCACACACACACACACCCACACACACACACACACACACACACACACACACACACACACACACACACACACACACACACACACACACACACACACACACACACACACACACACACACACAGTTGGCCTCTCATGGAATAGAACCCCTACTTAACTAGTGTATCACACTACAGCAATATGCAGTTACAACACGTGCTACAGAGAATACTAGGATTCAGCAGTCCTAGAGGTGTATTCCTAGGTGGGTGACATCACCAGGATTGCCAAAGGTGATCATGTGAATTGTAAAGAGTGTGCATACTCTAAAAAGCATTGCACCTGTCTCAGACAGATAGAGATTCGCACACACAGTTGGTCTCTCATGGAATAGAACCCCTACCTAACTAGTTTATCACACTACAGCAATACACAGTTACAGCACACGCTATGGAGAATACTGGGTTACAGCAGTCCTAGAGGGGTATTCCTAAGTGGGTGACATCAGCAGGATTGCCAAAGGTGGTCATGTGGGTTGTAAAGAGTGTGCATTCTCCAAAAGTATAGTTTCTTTCACAGGCAGGAAGACACACATTTGACCTGTCTGACATTAGAACACCTACCAAACTCATTTAATACATTACAGCATTACACAGTTACAGCACACGTCATGGAGATTACTGGATTACAGCAGTCCCAGAGGTGTATTCATAGGTGGGTGACATCAGCAGGATTGCCAAAGAAGGGCATTCCAAGTGTACTGCGGGTTATACAAGTCTGTTACCTGTGTGTACCAGCTGCTTACTGTCATGAAAACAAATTTACACCTGCATACGACTTCTTAAAATTATCTTATGCAGTCATAATTGACAGTATCAACAAGGCTTGCAGGTCTTGAACCCTGGACCATGCACACTGAGATCACTGGATGTACCACTAAGCCATCCAGGTTGTACACATGTTGCCTGGAGTCTATAATGCACATCCTACTACAGGTACTCCACAGTACTGAAAACAAATGGGACAGTCCCTTTGTGTACATGCGTACAGTACCCTTGAATGTACTGTACTCTGTGAAACAACAAAGACAAGTCTACATCTGTACAACTGTCATAACTACATATACATATGCACTTACGGGATGTGTATACACACACATATATAGATATGCATATACACAGACACAGATAGCCATAGATAGATAGCCATAGATATATATATATATATATATATATATACACACACACACACATGTCTGAATGCCCTTTGAATGCCCTTTGTGACACAGAAGGGTTCCAAAATAACTGATGTTTACACAAACAGAGGCATCCCCTGTGTTATAACATTTAAATCATAAGCAGTTCACCAGAGAAGGGACGGTTGTTGTGTATGTGGAGTTTGGGGTGGGGAATGATGGCTAATGTAATCTACCTCAGGGATTGTGGCGTTAGTATGGGGGAATGAAGGGTATGGACCTACACCCCGGTGACCACTTCTGTGTCACTGCTCGACAGTGGCACAGGAAAATATCATACCCAACTGTAGTCATGCTTGACTGTGTATTCTTTACCATTCCTAACTATGTAATACTTTGTAGACACCAGTCACCACAGATGGCTACCATGTTGTGCTAAAAGACATTACACATGTGTATGCCTGGCTACAGGGTAGTCACACACACAAACACGCACACACTTGCCAGTATTGTGCATACACGTCATGCCTAAGTAAAGGTAACTAGTACAGTGGTATGCAGTTGGGGTATGTGCCACAGAACACATACAATTACACTTACTGATTCCACGTCTGAGCTGGGTGACATCACAGGACTGATTACTTGCAGTGGGGAGGGGGAAGAGAGAGGTTTAGTGGTTGACAAGGATAAAGGCCAGTGCAAAAGGAGGTATCGCTTTGGAATGCAGCAAAACCCACTGCCATGACAGGATGCAGACACAAATACACACACACAACCACTTGATGGAACATACACTCAGGCTTTTGCTGATACACACACACACACACACACACAAACACACTCAGCAATTTGCTGACACACCACTCACGCATTTGCTTTCACACACACACAATTGCCAGTGGTGGGATTAGAACTCCTGCCTATCTACAGTTTACTATTACAGTACTACGCAGTTACGAGACACGCCACAGAGATTACACATTTCAAGGCAGTCAGATTTCCCTTCTACAATTGAGGACAATAACAGGGAGACTGACAGTCACAAAGTACATAGCTGTAGACCTGTGTGTTTAATGTAGGTGTCCATTACAACCTGTATGCACAAGCAAGACACATTATCCACAGGTAGGCCTGAGAGGTATAGTTGTAGCACAACAGGTACCTGAATTGGAGTATGGCCATCTGCGGAATGGACTACTACTATCACTATACAGGGTTACATTGGGCATGCTCATACACTTAGTAGCACAGGGCTGTTTGGGATGCACTATGACTACAACTACACAAGGTTATATTGGGCATGCTCATACACTTAGTAACAAAGGGCTTGTTGGATGCACTGACTCATATTATACAAGGTGGCAATGGGTGCGCTATTACACTTAGTAGCACAGGGCTTTTTGGGAATGCAGTCCGATTCTAACCACTGAAGGCCACAGTGTATATGCTCAAACACTTACATGTACAGAACATGTTGTAATGGACTCCTATTGTAAACACACAGGTTTACAGCTAGGTACATCTTACCTGTCTGTATATATGCACATCATACAGGTTTACTACCTGATGCCTGTATGTGGCCTGTAAATAATATATATGTGTCTGTGCTGTGTGATACACATGCATACATGTACATGAAGTACTGACATATATATGTTACATATACACATTCATGCATGTGTGGACATGACAGACAATAGGTTACCTGGGTCGCACAGGCAGATGCTACCTACAGCATGTGTCACACACCTTGCTTCCCTGAAAGGCATACATTGATAGCAGGTTGTGGTCAGTGGCAGTATACGTGGAGCAGTGGCATGTGCAAACATAATGTGTGAGCCACCTTGTGTAATGGTACTGAGGTGCAGGTGTCAAGATGACCTCTCCCGGCTGTGTTAGTAGTTGTCATTATTAGCAGGACCGCTACCCTACGTATATCTCACATTGGTCATATACACAAGTTCTGCCGCTGTCCGTCACCTTACATGGGGCATTCGCTACCAAGCACATTAATGCCATGCACAGTGATGTCATGGTACGGGTGGCAACTGCTACACCAAAACAATGTGCCAATGTCCTGGCTGTCATTATGAGGTTGTCCAGTGTCTGTCATTCTGGGCTGTCATGACCGAATGACAAGCCTTCAACACAGAGCAAATGCATCTGTGTTACACTTGTGTGTGGGTAATACCTAGGTCACATTTACCCATATAGCAGCATTCCAAGGCAAATGTCCTACACACAGAAGTAACACCCTGAGATCTACATGACAATTGCATTGGATGTCTATGTTAACCCATGCTAGATGTGTGGCTTTAGTACTCCATTTGCTCAATGTAGAACCTACAATGGGGAATATTGACATCTGTGCAGTGAGGGACACCTGGCTGAAGGCTCTGTAGTGCACAATTGCACTACCATCATATAACTCAGATCCAGACATGTGGGCCATAATAGAGGTATGGGCCATACCATGTGGTGGTGTACACATATTCATAAAGGCTACTCACATGTAAAGACCACTACTCAGACATAACGCATCACACATGAGTCAGGTACAGGTGACAGTGGCAATGCTGCATTCTAGGTTGTATCCTCATATACAGCCACAACCTTGTTCCCAAACTACCAACACACATCCATATATGGTATGACATAGTATGGTAGACCACCAGATAACTCTCGATTGGTGGACTGTACCTAGGCTTACATCACCTGTGCAAAGTACCCATGTACAGACACAGCTGCATAATGTGTTATGCAATGCAATAATACCACTGTTTGTAACCAGCTCAGTTGTATACATACCAGGGTCCCTCAGATGTTGTCAGCATTAACACGGTCGACTGTTGCTGTACACCAGTACACAACACCCTCATGGTTGGATATGACCTAACCGTACCTGCCCTGGATATGTACATCCCACACTCATACAACATAAATTACATTACCATAGCTTTCATTTACCTTTCCACATACAAGTGGCTACAGTCATTACACACATGCACATGGCATATAGCATGCTAACAGTACATAAGGTTCGATATCTATGTTGACAGAGGTAATATCCCCTTTCTACTGGTCACCCATGACACCTATCATATCATAGAACACCTCATGTGGCATGTATGTCTTTAGACATATCCACCTAATGCAGTGCCCACAAACATATCCAAATAATAGGACCATAGGACCTACACAAGGCCTGTATTGACAGACTCAGGGAAATCGAGCTCTGCAGTGTATGTTCCTGAGTAGTCACAGGTGATATGTTCATGACATGTACAGCCATGTGTGGCCACAGCTCCTACATATACCCCATGTTAACAATTGCAATACATGCATGCTGTGTGCTCTCTGGACATTAGCCTTAGTAACACAATAGCCTGTACATGCTGGGGTGAGATGTTTACAAGCCACAGACCTCGTACATGCTTGAGCAGGTGTACTGCCTAGCTCTAACAGAGCACATTGCTGGCACTCTTCCAGTACACATGAGGTGTGTGTGACAAATATGATGTGCTCACATTTGACCATTACAGTGCCCTGGCTTCACCATGGCACTGTCAAGTAACAGTTTGTAGGAGCATGACATGGAATAATACTGTGTGTGTCACGCTGGTATGTGCTGTTGTAATATATGTACACTTGGCTACTCAGTGAATGTGGTGGTGTCCTACCAGTACATGAATACAACATCCATTATGGTGTAATGCTCGGCTATGTTTCACACATGGTGTGGGGAAGGTGTGGAACGTATCCTCCTGACCTGCTAGTGCACGTACTGATGTAGACCGCATATGTGTACATGTATTGCTGTTTGTGTAGATTCCATGTGTGTGCAGTGTCCGATGTCTGAAAGTGACTGTTGTCTTAGTACATCATGCTGTTGCAATACAGCCTCAACATTGCCAAATGTATATGGTGATATGCTCTAAGTACAGTAAGCCATACATGAGGTATGGACAGATGTTTGGACATGACTACTAAGTGGTGGGGCTTCTTTGCAGATGAATGATTACTGAGGACAGCTCACTGGTGTGTTACAACCAGTCCTATGATAAACTGTGTACCTGCTAAGGTCAGGTTATGTTAATTGAAGTGGAAGACAGACAATGTAGAGTGCTGTAAGGGTGACACTGAAGGCTAACCCCATGACACCTGTAACAGTAATACTTCCCCTGTGCATACATTGTGCATTTATCAGCACAGTTGTCAAAGGAAAGAGTCAGTAAGCATTGCACCAGATGCCGTATTGCTGTACTGCTGTAGTAACAGATAGGCAGGTGTCTGATTCACAGTACTGGCATGTGTGAGTGTGTGTCAATATATGTCACATATGGTTGGGAATACATCCCACATGTTATCACTCTCCTTAACACTTGACACCAGTACAGAGTGGCGTGTAGAGAGAAAGGCATAGGCAGGTGGTTAAACCTCACACATGTAAGGTGTCTATATGTGTGTGACATAGGTGTATATCTTTGTGAATGCCAGTGTGTGTGTGTGTGTGTGTGTGTGTGTGTGGGGGGGGGGGGCTGTCCGTATGTATGGCTGTCTGGTTCCTGGAGTGAGACTGTATTCTACCATAGTGAAATGTTAATGCCCCCTCCCCCATCCACTCAAAGCAGTCTAGCATCCCTGTTGATATCATCAATTGTAGATGGCCATACTAACTGCCTGTTAACATGTACACCCTGGGGTGTGACCTGTTGTTACAGAGCCTACTGATGGACCCCCCTCCACACATACACTCACTGCACTGTAGTATCCCTGTTGATGTCCTCGAGACTGGACCATTCCAACTACCTGTACATGTGTAATCTCTGTGGCACATCTTGTAATTGTGTAGTACTATAGTGATGATATGCACATAGGCAGGGGTTCTCATCCGAACACTGGCAACTGTGTATGTGTGTCAGAGTGTGTGTTACTGTGTCTGGAATCCCTCAGTGTGTGGGTGTGTCTGAGTTTGCATGCTGTCATGGCACTAGGTATTACTGCTTCACAATGAGAAGCCAGTATTTCCAGTGGCCTTTACCCTTGTCATCAAGCATACCACTCTTTTACCCACTCCGCGCTCCAGGTACCTATACCTGTGATGTCACCCACTATGGATGTGATGGCTCTGTACACAGTAGCTTACTACACAGCTATCATACTATTGGATCATTAGAACAGTAATCATAATTGAAACATGGGAGAATATAACTGTGATGTGGAACCTACAATGTGCATGCTAGTATTGTCATACTGACCTGTGGGTAGTCAACATGTACATATGGGATTCCCGCAAACACCAACATCCTCTGGCACATGCAACTACACCTGAAAGAGGAAGGCAGAACTTCAGGATCAACATGCTGTTAGTGTTGCTACACATGATACATACTGGCAAACGTACAAAATGCATTCTACAACTGCAATACATGGTATGTCTGCTGCCTGTCAACACTACTCAACAATATCAACCTACAATTGTCTACCTAGTATGTTCACCCTGTGCATCAGAACATATGAGCATGTCCCTGCACCGATATTGTTAATAACAGGGATGCGGCACAGGCATCATCATATGCACAGGGTGATAACGTTTGCCAGAGGCCAAGGCTGTGCCATTGGATGACATCATGCAAGTGTGTTAGGGCCTGTGATATCATTGGGTGTGTGTGGATGTTATGCGTGTGTGTGTTGAGGTGCCCTACATTTGTTTTCAGTGTGTGTGCATGCATGCATACAGGTCTGGCATGTGGCTGGCCTACACAGGGGTAATATTTACAGCTGCAGACTGTACAAGGCAGGTTTCACAGTTCACGGTGTCCGGCCACGGTCACATGATCTGTGCCTGCCAGGGGCTGCATGGGCACTACCAGGCAGAGGTCCAGATTGGGTACTGTCTGATGACACATGTCCACTGGAATCATGTCCCAGTTGGGACCATCCAGGACCACGTGCTTGTGGCCTGCTGCATCCTGGTGTGGACTGCACAGCACCAGCAGCACTGCTGCTGCTACCGCCACTATGGGAGTGGGCATGTGCAGTAGTATGTTCACGTAGACCTTCAATAGGTGATGTAGCTGGCCTACGTCTACGTGCCCGACACCTCACTCCCACCAGATGTTCCAGCACAGACATTCCACACTCGAGGATTGACATGCCATGGTGAAGGACTCCCACCATGTCACCCAATCGTCTATTCGAAACATCTGCAAGATGATGGTCAGCATTTGCAAGTGCTTGGATGTTGTCATTTAATGAATGGACAGTAGCCCTCTGAAGCCTCAGACCATCTCTGTTGTGCCATTCAGCACGTGCCTATGCCTCCATTACAGCCCAAAACATGCATCTGGTGACTCCAGCTGATGTGCTTGGACTCGCAGGGGCATGTTGCCCAGTGGTCCTCCTACAAGCAGCGCTGGGCACATGCCTGTGTGGGACATCACCAGTCTTTTAACTGGGATCATGGTGTGCAGGCACACCTTCCATAGTCACCACATTTCCCTGTTCCATGCCACCACCCGCCAACTTTCCTTCCTCTATGGCCGGTGGTGATGGGGTATGTGCAGGCATGGGAACTGTGTGCAAGGATGAGAGGGAGACAGGTGGAATGGCAACCAATGCCACAAATTCAGCCTCTGACAACCCTGCTTGTGCCTCAATCATACTATCACCATCACTGCTAGAGTCTGTGTGGACACTAACATCAGGTGGACTGCAGGAGGGCAACGCACCTACATCAACACCTGTGAGGGGGAGATAAGAACTGTACATTACAAGTTATACCAGACACACACAGACAGACAGACTGACAGAGAGACACACACACAGACAACCAGACTGACACAGACAGACACGACAGACAGACACACACACAGCACAGACACACACAGACACACACACAAACACACACGCTACATGCAGGTGATATGGCAGATGGCATTCAGCTTAGACAATTTTAGTTTCAGCTTTGACAATTATAGTGGTAGTTATACATCCCTGAGTTGCACACAACAGCATGCATGTGGTATAGCAGACGGCATGTACATTACATACTTATAGTGGTGGTTAGCATACATACCAGTATTGCACCATTATGTGTTAGTAGCCTATGCCCCATACCTGCAACACAATGCATGGACTTTGCACCATTGCACTGAACTGCCATGGTGTGTGTAACATACACCACATGTTAACAGACCTTCTCTGACCTTTGTACATCTGCCAGTGATGCTTTGTGTTGGCCACCACCCCTATGTGTGAGGACATGAGCAGTAGCGTATGTCGACTGCATACTATGTTTGCCTGAGCCCTAGATTGCATATCTCCCCCAAAGCAGTGCATGTCTGTTCAACATTATTCCGCCTACCCCTGAGCTGCATGTAGACATTGTGCATGTGGCTGTACACACATGTTTGACATGGGTCTGTATTAGATCAGCAAACACTTAAAAAAGTGAATGCTGATTCATCGAACTTAAGTAAGCGAAAGCTTACAATCTCAAACAGTCAGAAGAGCGATTTTTTTCCTAGGGAAAAAAAATCACTGTAAAACACATACACACAACACAAGCACACCAAACAATCAGCAATCCACACACATACACCTAAAATCTCACACCTAACCCTACACTAAACTATACACACACCACTAACTATCCACTTACCTTAACCCAAACCCTAACCCTAAGGTTTGTCACTATTGCACACTCACCTCACCCACTCCCTAACCCTAAGTCACCTAACCCACCCAAACCCTCACGGCCACACAATCGCACACATACCTAACCCGCACCCTAACCCTAACTCACCTAACCCTCCCTAACACTAACATCCACACAATCGCACACTTACCTGAATCCCTAGGAAAACGAGTTTCTGTTGATTCAATATTTTCAACTTTCGCTTACTTAAGTTCGATGAATCAGCGTTCGCTGATCTAATATAGACCCGTTTGACATGGCTGTCCCTACTTTGCAATGGTGCCACAGACCAGCACAGGTTTACAGTACACTGGCCTGCTGTGTGGCGTATGACCTTGCCAATCACATGTAGTATGACATGTCTTCTGCTGACGTGTTGAATGACATGCATACATGTGTAACACAATGGTGTCCTTTCCAATCTACAGTATGGTAATGGTGTCCCAATGCAGAGACGTGTTATACTAACATGGGCCTTCAGCCGATGGAATATTGTCTGTCCACCCCACAAATATGCAGGGACATACTGCACAATAAGCTGATGTGCATAGCCATTGCAGGGCATCATGTGGCTTCACAATTGCTATACAGTGTGAGCTACTGACACAGTTCATAGCCATGACTATGTTCACATACAATACATATCTAATGTGGAATGTGACCCACGTCACCAAGGTGTATACATAATAAACCCTAATGTGGAATGTGTACCACAGGTCACAGAAGGGTATACAGATGACACTCCTGCACATCTGCAACCATATTACTGATACCTGACAACTATGCCCACACATGGCTAACTTAAAAGTACTCTGTGTCCCACATGCCATCTGTGTACCTCACACACATGAGTAGCAGGCATGACAGTGATGTCTGACACCAGCAAGGTGAATGTACTGTATCTGTGGCTTGATGTGGATGTATGTATATGTTGTGCGACACATGTATGTATTTGGATACTGTATAGGTGAATGCTTCCATGTCATGACACATTTTAGATGTTCCAACCATGTTATGTGGTAGTTCATGTTATGTCTACATAAGCTGTGCACAGGACTGTATGATGTTTAGCGTGTCACATCTGCAATATCACCCTTACACAAAGGCCATAGTTGTATTGTGTCGAGCGAATGTACAACAGGGTGTACACACATGTACATCACCTCTACTGTGTGTGTTGCTTCATGTCTCTGGCCATTCTCCATGGCCATGTGTGCACATGTTCACTCCAATAGTTGTGATGGCCATCTTATTTCACATGTAAGTGTTATCCCATATGAACTACACCCATAGATGTCATATGCTCCTCTGAGGACAGGGTTATGCAGACAAAGGGTTGTATGTATGGGATGTGAGGCATGTTTTGCAGGATAGTTGAGCAGTGTTGCAGTCAGCCCACTGCATGTCATGGAAATGTCTGATAGCACATGACATTGTGTGACATTCATAGCAAGGGTATACTCCACAAGGGTGTATCCTGTGGGCCGACCATACTCCAGCTCCAACACATGTAATGTGTGTGCACACATATGCTCTCTGTATAGTACTGTTCGTATTCCCAACATGTGTAATGCTGATATGTAGTACTTGCCCCTGCAGTGGAACACACCTCCACCATTGTATTCACTGTTGTCCACACATCTGTCAATGACAGTTTGGAAGGTTTAGTGTAGGTGTTTCATATAGTCTTCCATTGTTTCACATAGGTACACAGTGTGATGCATTGCAGGTTTGACCAGTGTCCATTACCAGGGCCACCATACATTATGTGTATGTGTGTTATGGCAGATAGCATGCAATTAATATGTTCCGTGCATTATCAAGCCTGATAAATAATAACAATCTCACCCGACACTGGCTGCTGTCGCTGCAAAACACCAGAGGTACCTAAACAGGAGTGTCACAGCAGTAAGATCATTATCCACACCTGTGTGGTAGCTACAGGGTGCAATGTCCGTGGTAGCACATAAGCCAGTACAATACACTGTACTATGGACTATGCACATCTGTGCATACATAGAGTAGCAGACTATAGTATGTGGCATGTAGCATACATACCTTGCATAGGATGTTACATTACATATTGTACAGTAACACATGTAACTGTGTGATATATAGTTGTGTTTTATGTGCAGTAGTGACTTGCCAGGCAACTCCAGGCTTGGTGGTTGAGAGACACCCACCTCCACAATACCAGCTAAAGCTTGTGGATGGTGGTCTGCAGGTGTCCCCAGGTTGGCTGGTAGCTCCTCTGTACATGTGAGTGGGGGCTGGGTGAGTTGCCACCCACCTGTTGCACCTTGTTCCCTGGCGATTGCATTAGCATGCTATTTCGCCCGTCTTATCAGGTCAGTGCAGTGTTGTTGCACCTGCTGATAGGTGCGACTGTGACCGCCAACATAATTTACCCTCTTGCAGAATTCCTCCCACAGGGCATCTCGCTGCTGTGCATCATGTGGCACATGGCTGAAGAGCATTGTGTAGGTGTCGAGGAGGTATGAGATGAGGACCTCATCCTCCAAGGGGCTGTAAGGCGGCAGTCTGCTACGTGGCATACCTGGAAGACATAACGATGGAGAAAGGTCACAGAAACTCACAGAGAAGTACATCTGAATATACATTTCTATCACATTTATTATGATTACAAATATGTCTTTGTAAGTCTACATGACACTGACACCACTGACATGTATAAGTCACACACATTTGGCACGTACTGGTGATGTGATGTTATCGCCATATATGTGTGTGTCATGTGATGACATTGCTCATACACTATGTGGATGTTGTCGTGATGTGGGCATGTCTGTTTGCCTGTAGTGGTGTCTTTACCTATCAGCACATGCCTGGATGTGTTCACATTAATGCAATCGACCTTAATGCTGTGTATATGCCACATATATAGCCATACATAGCCATTAGGGCCATGACCTGTGACCCTGCAGGCTTGCAAGCATGTATGTGTTTTGCCATATACAGGTACATGGCACTGTACAGCTGTGTAGCATCCTGCCATGTATTTCCCATGTTGCACATGTGTAACACATGGGACAATAGCTAGCCTGATGGTATTTGCAGGGTGGATATGAACTATAGCATGTATGGTCATAGTGATCTTGTAGACTATATGCCCTGGGCCATTTATGAGCCTAGCCAGACAGGTTACCTAGCTGTAGGCAACAGACAGGGTAAGTTTCAGTGGCCAGTTCGAGCAGTGCCACAGAACTGATACACATGGTTACTGATATATTTGGCATGCGGTCGTTACACCATGTCACAGAGAGGGACGATGTGCAGCTTTGCTGGACATGGATGCATAGTATGGCAAATGTATGTTAAGTGTATGGGACAGGGATCTGCCAGGCATGTTGTGATCTTTGTACTAGAAAGGTGGATGTCCATGATGTATGTGTTTATTTGGGATCAGGATGTGTTATGCGTAGCATGTCCAACACCTCTGGGACGGACATTTCTTTATTCAGGTTAGGCTGCATGCTACATAGTGCAGCTAGGGATTGTGAAGGGCAGTGTAGGCCATCTACACATGGGCAATAACCCTTAAAGGAAATATGTGATCTATTCTGGGTCACATGGGTGTTGAGTATGGCTGAGCGGTTAACTCTATATTCCTGGATGGCACCCTATCATGATTAGGGGTGCCACATACGTCTACCTGTTTTTGTGGTGATGTAACTATCAAAGGGAAGTACTGTCCAGCTGCATCCCATACACACAGTTGCCATTATGTTGACCGCTGCCTAGGTGGTAGTTAATGGGTACAGGGTTTGTAACATAGGGGATGACAATGCAATACTTAGCTCTCAGATTGTGACCATACATCACACTCCATACATCTGACACACTAAGGCCCTTCTGTATGTTGAACGCAGCACACAATGAGTCAACTATTGCTCCTAGTTCATAGTCATTTGCAAACATCAATAGGCTGACGCCTTCTGTGTTAGTCTATGTGGTATAGATAGCAAAGAGGGGGAGTACCACGAATGACCCCTGTATTACAGTGGCTAGCACTGGTTTGATGTGCGTGTATTCATCAGACACCTTCTGTAGTGTGGGTTCTGCCAGCAGTCCAGTTGCCAACCACTCCTGTGTCATAGGAATATACACCTAGTTTACTGAGTGTAGCTGGAACACAGTATGGGTGATGGTGTCCTATGACCTGGCAAGGTCATGATATGCAGTGTGAATCAACTCTACTGTCATCTACATCTGTACCGAGTAAATCAATTACGTGACCATGGTTCATGGCCATACAGACTCAGCAGGGTAGTTGTGCACTATGTCCCATTATCAATGGTGTCGCCCCCCTTTGTGGTGTGTGATAACTGTTGCTGTGCACCGTTTGGTGTGTACACAACCTGACATGGAGCTATGATTGAACATGATGTGTATGTGGATAGCTGAATGTCCTTACATTTGTGTAGGATATACCCTGGGATGTTGACAGGTCCCATGAAAGCTGTATGTATGGCATTAGAGATTGCAGCTTGTACCTGCATAGTCATTAGTACAGGGGCCCTGTAGTGTACATGGATATATTACTAAGTGTACCTGTTGGGGTTGGGGGGGTGGGAGTGGGTTTAGGTTCTCCGAGACCCTACCTGGATGAATGGGTGCTATTTCTGTAGGTGCAGTACTTCCCATGCCATAGTGCTGTGCAGCACGGCAGGTCTTGTCATTGCCATTATGATTAATGACACAGCTATAGAATGCTTTGTGCTTGGCCTCATAATATGTGGCTGACTAGTTTCTAGCAACAGTTACTACCTTCTGTGGTACAGTTTAAAGCATGGTACCACCAGTTTGCCTACGTGTTTGTGTTGGGTTGACTCCTGGTTCTGTTTCAATGGCACAATCACTGCACATATGTGACTGCTTAAGGTTCATTTGTGTAGGATTCAGCATTTGCACATGCATTGTCCATTTGCATGGGTGCCATGGCACTCACCACTCTGCTCTTAGGAAACATAACATTGGCATTGGAGACTAACTATGAGTAGCGTAGTGTTAGCCCTGTTTGTGTGACTACTGTGATCCAGGTCAGTGGGGCGATGGAATCCAACATGTATTGAGCGCAGGTGTTAGTACATGAGTAGTCTTCCCAGTCCATAATGGAGTAGTTGAGAGTAGCCAATATTATGGTTCTGTCTCAGACCTAATCGTCCCCATTACAGCACATTATGACAGTTGGAAAGTTCGCGGCCTGGTGGGTGATCTGTCTCAAGGTGCATTTTGACTTCCACTGTGGCACAAAGGCAGTTGCTCAGCATGATGCATCTGATGTTATGCAAGTGCAATTAGCGTGGGGGTGTACATATTCTTCCGGAATAAGGACACACCTATGGCCCGTCTGTTCCAATAAAGGATAATGGGCAAGAGGTGAGGTATGTGTTATAACATGGTCATGCAGGTGTGCTCTCCGGAGCGTTGAAAGATGTCTCAGCCACTGCACAGATATGTTCTCCATGTTAGGGATTGACATATGTGTGTCCGTATAGTGTTTCAGACATGTATCATTGTGTAGTGGGACCCACGGTTTATTGCTTGGCTGTCCCTGTAACAGCAGTGGACCCTTACCTGAACCGTGCATGATGAAGGCACTATAGGGGAATCATGTGCCCTAGGCAGTATCCAGATTCCCAGGGATGGCAGGTGCAGGCCCTGTCTGGCAAAGCATCATGGTCTGTCAACCATGTTATCCCAGGATGACAGATACTGGATAACCTGTGACATGCACCACTACACTAGACAATTGTGGAATACAATCCTTTTGTCCCTGTACTGCGGTATCATTCTGGCCAATGGCAGAATGCTACCCAAGCCTTGGGACATACCTGCATGGGCTACAAGACCTGACAGTTCCTACATGTGTTTCCATGCATTCCAGTCTATTGCATCACAGATCCTGCACAACAATATGGAATATGCCAGAGCCATGTGTATAGCTGAAAAGGTGGTCTGAGTGTATGAGTATGTGGCTAATCATGGCAGACAGGCAGCTGACAGTCTGTATGCCCTCGTATAGGTTGGTGTGTAACATAGTGCTAGAGTTTGCATTCTCAAATGAGTACTGTTGGGCTTGTTACCGGTCACATGTTCTGAGGTGTGGCACAATTATGCAAACTATGTCATACAGTTTGTGTATTTCGTTGTCTGTCTGTTCCAGCTTGGGAGGTCACTTGTTTGGCCCGATACGTAGAAGCATCTGTGAATGTGTGTGATTGCTGGTAGTGTGTGTGGGTGTCCTTACTGTATTCTGGTAAGGGTATGTGTTGGTTGTGATGATGAGATGCATGTGTTAACCTACACCTTGTGACTGTCCAGTCCAGTCATGGCTGTAGACTGGACTGC
Organism: Protopterus annectens; assembly: GCF_019279795.1. Classification (NCBI taxonomy): domain Eukaryota; kingdom Metazoa; phylum Chordata; order Ceratodontiformes; family Protopteridae; genus Protopterus; species Protopterus annectens. Next base: position 383,525,928 of record NC_056727.1, on the reverse strand, counting down.
CTTCGAGCCTACCCCTGTAGCTGCATCCCAGACAATGTGTGGGGTGCAGTGTTAGGTGGGTTTGGCAGTGTACATGGCATAGAGATTACATTCCCCCATGATGGCCACATACACAAAGCTGACATTAGGAAACACCAGTAGCTGACTGGTGGACATGCATGTATGAGCAGTCGGTACTACACGTATCAAGTACTGCTTTTAGTTTACGTATTGCCTATGAAGATGTTTTAGACAGTGATGCTCAAATGTCACTATTTGTGTTATGGATGTGACAACACCGGCTATTACGGAAACATTGTAGCTACCTTTAGCAGCAGTCCTCCTCTGTTAGTTGATTACAGATGATGCAAGTGTCTGCAGGTCTGTTTCCTTCTCTGGGAATATACTCACATATCCACCATGACCTTGAGCTGTGTTGGGCACAGACACATACTCTCCATTCACAGTCATGTATCAATAGGCTCTGATGCCACTATCAACATGATTAGGATATAATCAGATAGTGTGAGCCATCAACTATGATGCAGCTATTACACATGGGCAGCTGTCTGTTACACTGGAGTTAAAGATGATATGCAACCTGTTTCATTACCAGTGCTGTGCACTACCTTACATACAGTATGTGCAGCGGCTGTTAGGTTAGGAATGAGAGGTTGGGCTACACAAACCTGGTAGTTCAACCAGTGTGTCTGTACTCTCAATATCCACTCCATGCAGGTGTCCACATAGCCATTTGGCCCAGCCCTGTAACAAGGGTCACTACACATTTGCATAACATGTACACATGCACAGCTGTTATTGCTTGCAAACGATAGTAGAGAGGTGGCTATTACATGTGGTATGTGCATGGATAGTTACCTGGCTCTTCCAATTATCTTTGCTATCATGCTGCTAACCTGTCAGATTAATACTAATGCTATGTATCCTGTCATTGAGTATTGTAATTGCCAATAGACATAACTACTGTTTGCATAACATAACAGAACCGCTACATAGAATAGACTACAGATCTGCCTAGAATACTGTACATTACAGTTATTGGCACAATATCCCACAATGCACACCATATTTGCTCGGTAAGCCCACATGTTCATCTTACTTATACACCCATACATATGTCGATTGTTACAATATATTGACATATACTATCCCCTGTTATAGCACATACTTGTTGGACCAATCCTGACACTGACAGTGGCTGGAAATGAATTGGTGGGTTCCATGCCCATATCATCCCTTGTGGTGTATGTGGAGTGTGCCGTGTGACCTACTGCAGTACACACATAGAATACTACAAGCATTACTACTGCTCAACAATACATCACTACACGATAGCTATTTCCAGTATATGCATTGATTGCACTGTAATTCTTACAGTACAGGTACTACATACACAGACATACTACATGTTATACATACTGTCTTACATGTTATACATACTGTCTTAGTAATCGGAAGTGTTATTAACTAGTGTAATACTAGTTTCTGGTTCATCTTTCAGTGTGTTGTACTGCCCTACAGCTAGATACAAATGGTTTGAATGTGTGACAAGGCAACCTTTTATAGTTACAGATCAGTAACGTGCTATCCCGATGACAAATTGGTGTTCCTAAGTAGCTAATTACATGCACATCAACTGCGCTGCTACTGCCTTAGCCAATACCATGGCTACAGCAGAGTATAATTGAGGACTCCACTTGGGCGTTGTCCCTTTGCCTTACTTGTGAGGGAGACAGCGTGGAAGTTTTGGTTGGAATCTATTGCAACAGCTGTACAGAGATAAATAGTACTATACTGTGTGTAATGCCTAGAGGAGTTGGTCTAAATGTGAGTACTGCTGTTATATTTCTGAACATTGCTACTTGTGCAGGGTTTGGCTGTACCTAATGCTTCTGCATATGTTTTAGTCTGTCCAGGTTGTTTGACCAGCTGAAGGCTGCATAGCTATGCATATAATGTTAGGGGGTTTACAGTGTGCTTACCAGATATATTTAGTTTGATGTTACTGTGTATCATACTGTGCTAATAATCAGTACTCGGTAAAACTTCCTAGTGTACGAACCTTTCCACCCTCTGAAACAGGATTAGTTCATACAAACCCTGTTACATCAGCAGCTGTTCAATTGTATAACGGCAACTATTTCACATAGGACCATGTTAGTGTGTCTGTGTCTAGGTATGTTAAGGTTTTCAGTAGATGTTGTACAGTAGTTGCATAATTGGTTATGGTATGACAGTATGTATTGATGTAATTATTTCGGTTGTGGTGTAGCTGTTGGTGGGTGTACATAGCACATGCAGGTGTGTAGGAACCCCTTTTATACAATGTCTATATGTGTGTGGGTGTTCTTTCCCTATGTGAACACCTATCCCTTAGTGGACTAATACTATGGTAATTGCAGGCTGATTCATTAAGGCACTATTAAATGCTTCCTTTATAGCATGCAGGTACTGTTAGTCCTTGAATCCTTTTGGCAATACATCGGAATGTAATAAAGATTTGCAAAATGAAAGCTGTCTGTGTAATTCTGTCATGGATATTTGCAGTCACTGCAGTTGTGTTGGTGGCTGTGTCCATAGAACATATTTGTAATAGTGTATTGGCACATACTCTTCATATGTTATGTTCATATTGTTGGGGGGGGGGGGGTGGAATGTGTGATTGCTATGGTCTGCGCGATGTTAAGCAAAGGCCAAATGTGTGAAGCACTTCTCCATTTACTGTGTTTCAGCACCGCTTACCATCCCACAAACACATGGAAACCCGTTTACAACTGCTTAAGAGTGCTTTAATCCACCTGCATCCAAAAGCCCTTATTCTGGCCCTCAGATTAACCTAACAGCCCTTCCAGGTCTTGAACCCGGGACCATGAACACCACAGTCACTGAATTTACCACTAAGCCATCTGAGATATGTATGAATGTTATGGTGTTTAGAATATACATTGTACTACAGACATTCCTCACTACTGAAAACAAATGTGACAGTTGGTGTACATATGTTTGATACATGTTAATGTTCATATGTTTGTGAAAGTAGGTGTTGCAACGTGACAGAACAGGGTGTATTATGAATGAGTAAGGTACTTGCTTTTTGTCCTTTTTATATTGTCCCCATACTCCATGTATGCCCCTCCAGTTCACTTTTAGGACATCCGACCCAGGCCCCCCTTGATGCATGATTGCATTACCCATCATTCCTTCCCCACCCCAGTCCTCACATACACAACAACCACCCCTTCTATGGTGAATTAGGTTAATATTAATTGTTATAATACCAGAGCCGCATGTGTGTTGTGTATACTCCAATTCCTTTGGAGTGCTTCTGTGTCACGAAGTGTGTTCATGGATGTTTATATATATGGCTATTGATGTATATATATATATATATATATATATATATATATATATATCTATGTGCACACATCAGTGACATATATATATATATATATATATATATATTTCGTATTAGTTTGTAACAGTAATACATCTGTAGACTGGAATGTGTTGGTTCACAAACTACAGTACATTACAATGTACTGTGCATATGTACACAAAGTCACTGTCCCATTTGTGATCATTGCCGTGAAATGCATATGGCATAAGGTGTAGTCTCAAGACCATGAAATGTGTACACCTCGGATGGCTTTGTGTTACGTCCCGTGACTATAGTGTGCATGGTCCAGGGTTCAACACCTACTATGCTTTGAGAATGTCTTCTACTGCAGAATAAGGCACATTTAAGCAGTTGTAAGCATGTTTAAAAGTGTTTGTTTGCCATTTTAGCAGCAGTTAAACACAGTTAAACACACTTTGTAACGTATAACCTGTGCGCACAAACATGTCCACATCCGCTAACTACTCCGGATATATACATGTCAGTGACGGAACATCTCACTATCTGCTGACATAACATTACATTCTCTGTTGACTGTACTCTCCTGCACACATGGGTTTATATGGGTGAGTCAAATGTTTATTATACAGACAATTACTACTTATATATGCAAGCTGTGGGTAAGGTATACCTTTGCACATGATAAACATCCCTGCCTTTGTCGGGATAGTAACCTCGAAGGCACAGATACAGTAATGCAGCTGCTGTAACCATTACACTGTTGACAATGTTGCTTCCGCCTATTTCCAATTTACAAAGCTGCCCAAATGAAGGTAACATGCTCCAATAAGATAAAATAAATTAAAATAGTTAGATTTTATTCCAAAGTTTTTCAAATGGTAAGGGCTTTCACAATAACATAGTATTGCTTCATCAGATGAAAAGTAACTTCAAGTAAATGTCCTTACATAACAATTCAAAAATTTTAACAGCCATTCAGAAATGAGCAAACCCAAACGTCAATTAAAATTTAAAGACATAGGTGTTCTAATTCATGAATACTATGTTATTGTGAAAGTGCTTACCATTTGGAAAACTTTGGAATAAAATCTAACTTTTAGTTTATTTTATCTTATTGGAGCGTGTTTCCTTTATTTGGGCAGCTTTTGTACATGTTGTGAGTTAACGTTCGCTTTTTTGGGTGTCTTGAACTATTTCCTATTTAGATGATTTCTATGTGTAAGCTAGGCTAAGCAAAGGGCGGGAGCCTCTGTACTCACTGAGCTTCACGTACTCTTGAAATAACAACATATAACAAATGTACTGTGAGACAACACATTACATTTCTAACTACATTAGGCATAGCCCCTCACTGACACACTTCAAGGGAAACCTTGTTGTGTGAATGGGTAACAGACTATACACCCCTGGGATCATGTGTCCCAGAACCATACAGCCAGGGGGTGGGGGAGACTGTCCAGTTTGATAGCTGCAAGACCTGTTGGGGGAATTGAATGGTGTTGAATTGCCACATTAACATGTCCTCTTTAGATCACTACATGCCCCTATCACCCTCCACAACCCCAGTGTTCAACAGCTTCCAGCAACTCTGCCTGGAATTGCTTCATTGCCTATGCTTGCCAGAGGCTCAGTTACTTCATCAATGGCACGGGGAAGGCCTACTCACTGTTGCTATGCTTCTAATTGCCCTTGAGCAGATAGGTAGTAGGCTATCTGTGAACTTCTAATGTGCAGGCCATCACAACCATAATATGTGAATAAACGGGCCTTCAGATCACAGTATACAGTGTGAACTCACCATGTAGTCAGAAAACGGTTGAGAACAGCAAGAACATACAGAACACTGATACTTAATCACTCCAAAAGCCTATCTTGGAAGCTAGAAGACTTGTATACGTCTAAGGCATTCTATTGCTTACCAGTAGGTTACCTACAGGGGAAGATGAAAAACAGGCACAGATGGGGAACATGCATGCAGTGATACCATACCGGCCTATGTGTCAGCCTTACAATTTGGAATACTGACCAAGGCTATTGGCGCCCCCATGCTGCCTTATTTAGGTGAGTCTTGAAGGTGAATACCAGCTCCGTAAATAGCACAATAGTAGATTCAATGAGGATTATGCTACTCAACACCAGGGGTTGTGATCACAACATGCATGCACTCACTGCACTCCTCAGGATGGACAACATCAACATCTGTGCATTAACTGAAATCTGTCTTAAGGCTCCAGAGCACACCAGCACTACAAGGCTACAACCCATATCACACATTTCAGCCGCAGAACATGGACTGACAGACATGGAGGGGCTGTATCCATATTCATCAGGGATACCAACACCTCCAGGTTAGTGGGGCAGCATGATACCTATGTGATCATCCATGTGCAGCTAACATCAGCCACAACTGCAATGTGGAATGTGGCCTGCTACAGATCACCCTCCATGACCCAGGACCTACACTCCACCTACCTGGAGACAGTGGAGAACACAACAATCCTAACGCATACCCTGGCATTGGTCGATGTCAACTACCATACCATTAACTGGGAAACGTACTCTGGTACTTACTTACAGGACTAGCGCTTCCTGGAATGTATCACCTCATACCGTATCAGGTGGTAACCTCCCTAATGTGGGGTGGACGCTGCTAGATGTGGGCATCACCAACATGGGCAACAGGTGCACCACAGCGGAGGTTAACTGGTCACTGGTTAGATCTGACCATGGACTATTCACTGTTTCCACACCCTAGCATCTCCCCCACCCACAGATACCACAGTGTATACCTTTCCTACAGCTGAATTTACACTACTAGTGACAGGGGCGGGGTGTTTCACAGCCCCCATGCTAAGGGGAAACACTGCTCAAGATACAGATGGATTTATAAATGCAGTCTATAAGCACCTACATGGATGTATGGATCATGCCATCACTGGTAAACCAAGACTCACTCCTCCTAGACTAGGACTCCGCTCTGGTGGACCTCTGCAATAAACAGGCTATACTACAGAAGTGGGACAGTGTTCCAGACACACAGCAAATCCCACGAAGGGCAGACATCCGTGACCACTATTAGTATGATATGTAGGTCCCTCATGACATCATCCAAGGCTAACATCAGCAGGAGAATACGCAAGGATTCAACAGATAACCACAAAGCCTTCTTTGGCTATGTCAAGGATCTATATGGTGACACACAGAATTGCACTGTACCAGTGAAATATAGCACAAAATATGCTGACCCTACTGATATCATCAACATCCTTGCAGATACATTCGGTGCATACTTCATCCCCTGAAGAGCCCATTACACTACCCAAAAGGTACAGTAACCTACACATCAGAGACACACAGGTGGAAATGGCCCTCTCTAACAGTGGAACACAGCATCAATGGAGGCAGATGTTGTCCCAGACTGCATCTTGCAAACTGTACAAGACAACCTGCCCCCCACCTAAGTAAGCATTTCTACCTCAGCCTCTCCACAGGCTATATGCCCATACAGTGGCATGTGGCAATGGTTATTCTACTCCATCAAGGTGCAATCACAATTGACCATGGTAACTACCACCCCATAAGCCTGACTAGACTGGTCTGCAATGGCCTGGTTGGCATCCTCACGGCACTCATTAATAATGACATTGGTAACCTTCGAACACGTGAGCCAACCCAGGTCAGCTTGGTTGAGTGCAGTTCATGCCTACTGAACCTGTTTGATGTCTTACATACAGTCACCAAGACGTTAGATGATGGGGGAGATGGTTCACACGTACTACCTGGACCTCCCCAAGATTTTTGACACCATGCCCCATTCAGATATTATTGATAAACACACCAGCCTGTACATTCACCCATACATCACAGGTTAGGTTGCCAACAGGCTTACACACAGAACCCACATGGTATGACTAGCGGTCTCCAGGTCCAACTCTTGAACAGTCACGACTGGTGTCCCACAGGACTCAGTCCTGGGAGCCCTACTGTTTGGCATATATGTCTCAGATGTACAGGCAAACACAGGTGGACTACGGCAGAACATGTTTGGCAATGACTGCAAACTGTGAGCCATGATTGATAGTCCAGCTGACATGGACATCCCTCAAGGGGCCTCACAGAGAAAGTCACAGGGTGCCAACGACATGGCCTCCAGCCAAGTGTCACTAACCGCATGGACATTCCATTGTGGAATTGGAACCCACATATTAACACATGAGTGGCAGCCCCTTTAATACAGAGGAGGTAATGGGGTATCTGGGGACTAAGGTAGATAGTGATCTCCCCTTTGACAATCATATCTCCAGAGTAGTTAGGACATCCTTCTATGTAGGCCATCTGATTACTAAAGGATTCCCATCTAGACATACTGGGGTTATAGTGCCCCTTTACTCACAACTCATCAGTCCCATCATAGGGTATAATAACCCATGTGGTATGTACCTCAGAGGACACGTCCAACAGCTGGGGGTCCACAAATGTACCTCACCAAGGGGAATACTGGCCTCCAACATATGTCCTATGAAGACGGACTGAATTAACTCCTGCTTTACTCAATGGCATCTTGTTTTCCCAGAGATGATCTCCACTGGCCAACACAGCCATGTCGACCTCAGGCTTGATGGATATGCCCCACCTATGGGAATCCATGTCACAATGAGCCACACACTGTAGTGAGCTGACCTTGCCACAACAATAACCGGAAGATGCTGGAGGGACAGCTTCCTGTCACAGACACTCCCCATACTTTGGAACCACATCCCTAACTACATTATACAGAGCCCCTCACTAACACTCTGCAAGAGAAACTTTGAAGGGCGGATGGGGAACAGTAGATGCACCCCAGGGATCCCGCCATTGGCTCTGCTCCACAGAGGGATGGTTAATGAATTAATGGGCTGGCAAAAACTGACACTTTTTTGTCTGGCCTTATGAATGGCCTCTGGCAGTTAGCCAAGTACCTATCTATGAATCTATACATACAGTATCTGCATATGCTGATAGCTTAATTTACTGTTCAGGTGTTGCCTTACCTTGTGCCAATGGCTGTTGTGTGTGCAACAGTTGAGGGCTGCCTATGTTGGATGCACACAGTAGACTGCCTATACATGACAATTTACAGGTAGTCTTGTGTGTGTACCATCCATTTTTATTGTGTGTGCAGGTGGAGAAAGGTGTCAGTCCATAGGTGCCTACACTGTCAGTGTGTGTGCTATATGTTCTCTCTTTGCCAAGGCATGGGCATACTGGGCACGCCTCTGTCTGCCTACTGGGGCTGGCTCAGGGTGTTCGTGGTCTGAGTACCTCTGTGCCTCTGGGGCCCTTGGCAATGGTGGTGGGCTGTGAGGGCCTTCACCATTGTGTCCCTGCTGCAGCTGTTTATGCAGGACCATATTGTGTAGCATGGCACACACTATGAAGATGTGGGCACATGTGCCTGGAGAGTATTGCAAGGCTCCACCAGATATGTCCAAGCAATGGAACCATGATTTCATCCCAAACACACTCTCTATGATGAATCTGGTTTGTGAGTGTGCCTCATTATGGCATTCCTGCATGGGTGTGTGTGCATTTCTGATGGGAGTCATCATCCACGCTTCCAGTGCATAGCCAGCATCCCCCACCAGGTGGCCATTTGGGATGCCCCCCCCAGCAAATAACCGATACAGCTGTGAGGCATGCCAGATGTAGGAGTCGTGTTAGCTTCCAGGTTTGCCAGCACACACATCCATGAAGCAACCTGGCAGTTGATGGAGGGGTATCCCTTGTGGTTTATGTAGCACCTACCCTGCTCACCAGGTGGTGACATGATGTGTATGTGCATGCAGTCTATTGCACCCAGTACCGCCAGGTATTCTGCCACACCGTGGAAGAGACTCATATTGCTGGCCAACTCCTCCTGCATTCAGGGGAAGTACATGTGCTCATTGGCTTGTGGTAACATGGCATCCAGGAACTGGTGTAGTACCCTGGATGTTGATGCCTGTGAGATACCCATGATATCCCCAGTTGGTCTTTGAAAGGTACCTGTAGCTAGTATTCTCAGGCTTACACATACCTTCGTATCCACTGGGATGGGTTCCCCTCTGTTTGCTCTGGCTCTGAGGTATGGCCAGCACAGCTCCACAAGTTGCTGTAGGGTGTCCCTGTCCACCCTGTAATGCTCTACTATCTCCAGCTCATGTAGCCCGTGGTAGGTTACCCTGGGTCTGAACACTCTCTTCCTCCTCTGGTGCCTGTGTGCATCATCCTCCACACCACCTTCAGTCTCCAACACATGCTGGTGGATCAAAGCTATGGCAGCCCCTAACATGTACATATTAAAAGTTCCCCATCTGTATACACAACTGGTGCAGAGTGTATGGGAATACACAAATGTGTGTAAGCTGCTTTCACACTTTATAGTATTGTGCTATGGATGCTGCTGATGTAAGTGGGTGTGTATGAACTATTCCAGCTGCTGCATGTCTTAATTATGGGTTTTGCAATGAGTACTGCAAGTGTGGGGCCTTTACTGTGGAGATCTACTTGCCTGCCTTGATTAATCTGTTGCCCTTTAATTCCCTTTTAGACCTGGATCCCCTCCCATTATCAGGAATGCATCCACCTGCTGTCTTTCTTGTTTTGTACCTTCCCTACCCAGTCATGGTGAAATGTGCCTTGTAGCTGATATACTGCATATCGCTTTTGTTCTGCTTTGATACTTTGCTGTTTTCTTTGCAGTACAGCCCCTTCCCTTTCCCTGTTCTGCAGGTAGCTGCTTGCATCCTTGTTAGCTGTTGTCAATGGCCCACTGAAGGCTCCTAGGTGTTAATTAGTCATTTGTACTCCAATTTCACTGCTGCAGCATTTCCTTATCACTTTCCTATACCCTTCCTGTTTCAGCTGCAGTGCGTGACGCGCATACCTGTTTACCCGGTTACCGCACGTTTTCATCTCCATTCACATGCATACTCGGTTATCTTGTGTACTCTCAGCTAAGCATAGCTATGTGCAATTCAACACACCCCTATCCTGCAGCTTTGCCTAGCTAGGGGCAGACCGGTTTAGCAATGTTCCAATGTGCTTACAGCAGTGGCGACACACCCCTCTCTTGATGTCATCATTTTCTCAAGGGCTCTCCTCGGTGTTATAACGCTATGCTGTTTTATGCATCCTTACACCAGCGGGAAATCTGCGATTCACCATTACTCCTCTCATTTGCATGGCATTGCCTACTATTTCCTTACTACTGCACATAACACTGTCACTGCCCCTTAGCAACCCTTGCGCCATGAGTATGGTGTAGCATGCCTGCCATTGACTATTATGGGGAAATCGTGATATGTGTTTCATTGCAGTTTTATTTTATATTTTTTATATATTCCTTGTGATCTCCTTTGTACACTGCTGCCCTGTGCTTCCACGTCGCAATAGTGTAACTATATATTTTAAATATTAATTTTATATTTTGTACATGTTTTTTATGCCAATGGCTATAGATTTAGCCATTGGCATATATTAACATTATAATACATGTGTTTGGTCAGCTGGCATGGCTTCAGTTTTATGTTTGCAAAAATGTAAACCGTTTTCTACGGTTTACATTTCTGCTTGCTTACACTACACCTGCACCACTTCCCGAATCTCTACATACCTTCATTTGCATGCTACACTGCTGTACATGGGGTAATTAGCATACAAGGCTCAGGAGTTGTGCAGGCGTAGCATACGCAGGTAGTGCACATGGAAACAGCTCGTACCTGAATCGCTCGGTGGCCATATTTGGTGTTAGATCGCCGACGCTACACCAGCACCTGGCACAAGCTTCATGAATCCCAGTGATAGTATTCATATATAATTAGTTTAAATAGGCTTCATATTAAAAATCATACAAGAATTCATTTAAAAATATATAAATGTGACTGAACAAGTAAAGACTTCAAAAAAGCAGTAAAATAAAACGTCACATTTGTGCCAACTGATTAAAACACTATGTCATATAAGCTTGTAACTTTAAAAGGCAAGTTATCAAGGAAATTTCATTCAATCCTGGCAGGCTATCTGCATTTTAATGCACTTGCCAGTATAATTCTTTTTTCTCCAAATGTAAACTCTATGGTCCTCCTCTTGAATTTGTTACCACCTTTTCAAGTATAATAAACTTAAACTCATGGCCCAGGCATTCATAATTAATGCAGTAGTAATCTTGATTTTTTTATATTTCATATATATGCTTGTATATTCTCTTCTTTAATTTATGTTCAGTTTTTCCTGTGTAAAACTAGACATCAATCCAATATGTCATTAGATGGGTAGCAAACTAGCTTACTGATAGAACCACCTAGTCAAAATAGGGGAAGCTACCTCAAGCAGTAGACCCATAAAAAGTGGCGCACCCCTGGGTTCTGTTTTGGGGCCTCTGTTATTTGGGATATACTTTTCTGAGGTGCAGGCCAAAACTAGTGGGCTATGACTGACCAAGTTTGCTGTGGACTGCAAGCTGGATGCTGTCAATTCCCCTAGTGATGTGGACATCCTCCAAGAGGGTCTCACTCAGACAAATGAATGGTACCAGAAACATGGCCTCAAGCTGAATACCAAAAAATGCCATCATCATCCCCTTTGGGGTGAGTGATGTCCCCACAAATTATTACATTAATAACAACGTCCTAAGCACACAATAAGTCATGAGGGATTTGGGCACCCAAGTTGATAGCAACCTGACTTTTGGCCACCATGTTGCTTCCTTTGTATGGAAAGCCTTCTACATGGCCCATCTCATAAGTAAGGGTATCAAATCCAGGGACAAGGGAGTTATAACATCCCTGTTTTCTTCCTTTATAAGGCCCATTATTGAGTACAGTGCTCCTTTTGGCATGTGCTTAGCAAAGCACTTGCAGCAGCTGAAGAGACCACAGAGGTTCTTCACCAAGAGAATCCAGGGCCTCAAACATCTACCATACACAGACAGGCTAAACGTCCTATCCCTCTACTCATTTTCACACAGACTCCTCAAAGGTGACCTCTGTCTGGCATACACGATGATCATGGACCCCACCATGATGGGACTTCTGCATATCCACAAGTCAAGCTCCACTTGAGTAACTCACACACGTGGCCTCAACCTGGTCTGTGACATCAACAGGACTTGTTGACAGGACAGATTTGTGCCCCAGAGACTCCCCCATCTATGGAATAGACTCACTCTCCATGTCAAGCAGAGTACCTCTTTGCCCCTTTTTAAGTGCAACTTGGATTACTGGATGGGAAACAGAAAATATATTCCTGGGATTCCACCCATGTCCCTGCTTGATAAAGGCATCAGGTGCTGACTAATCTAAACATGGGCTAAAATCTTGGCTAGGCTTATAAGGGCCTCCGGGCCAATAGCCTAGTAACCTCCTGTGATCCTATGATCCCATGAAAACTGGGGACACATTTGACACATAGCCATATAAACTATACCTTTTGTATTACAATTATATTTTCCATTTACCTTAAATTGTTTATTATTAATGATGAATGCCTTTCCTGTTTGTATATATTTAGAGTAATTACAGCATCCATGTTTCTTCATAGCATTATTTTGGTTACTATTATTAATTATTGTAAATTCAAACATATTCTTAAGGCTCTTTCCCTTTTTTATAAACTCATTGGCCTATCCCCTACTTTTCCTTTGATATCATTATTTTCCTTCATTATAGTCCAATTCTTTCTTAACACCCACCTTATTAAATCACTGTCAAGTGAAAAGGTGTTGACAAAACTACTCTTAAATTTGAACTTTTCACCATTAGTACATTCCATACTGGAAACTGCAGCTAGTGCTAATCCATTACTACTAACTAAGTTTGTTAAAATAGGGACAAAATAACTATTTGTCCTTTCTTTTTTCAACACTTCATACATTAAATTGTCAATAACTGTTTTGATTAACCTCTCTTTAGAAACATATTTTTAATCTGTGACATTCTTCTATAAAATCTTTGAATAGACACCATTTTTACTGCTCAAACAAATTGTCCCTTCACTACAGCCTTCTTTTGTACTATGGGATGGGAACTAGTGAAGTGCAAAAATGGATTTGAATATTTTGGTTTTCTGTAAATTTTAGATATAAATCTTTTCTTAACAGTATTCTTAACCAATATAACATCCAAATAAAAATACACTTTTCTGTTATATCATACGTGAACTTCAGAAATTCATTTGTCTTATTAATTTATTCCATAAAAGTAAGACTTTTTTCTCTTTCATCTTTGCATAGAATAAAAATATCATCAAGCTACCATGTATAAAGACACAGTGATTTCACAAAATTCCTCACCCATTAAATCATATTAGCAAATAATGGCCCACATATGGACCCCAGTGCAAATTTTTCTTGCAAAAAATATTGTTCTTCAGAATAAATATAATTATTGTTTAACACAAGATCCAGCATTTCTGCATACACATTATTTTTTTCATGAGGCATATCACTATTGCATAAAATGTCACTGAACCATTGGATCCTAAAGAATGTGGAATCATTGTAAATAAATATTTTACATCAATTATTAGAAAGAGATAAGTATCATCATAATTTATAACATTAAACTTTTACAAAAAATCCCATGAATCTTTACAAACATGTTTGACTTTTTGTATCAACATTTTTAACTTATCATCTTAAAATTTTGCAGTGGGATAAGTAACTGAAGACCAAGCATCAACAATTGGTCTCATTGGTGGATTATTTTGGTCCTTATGTATCTTTGGTACCACAAAGACAGTAGGCAACATGATATTTTTCATATTTAAATATTTATACTCATCACTGTTTATTTGTTGTTGCATTAACATATTATATAGCAAAATATAAATTTTCCTATAATAAATTTTAACTTCATTGTTGGATACTTGTCTGTATGTTTCTCCAAACACAATATTATACATTCAGTCCACATAATCAAGTTTATCCATGATGGCAATTCTTCCCCCCTTATCTGGTTTCATTATTCTTATATCATTAGATCTTAATGAATCTAAGATTTCTTTTTCACATCTTATCAAATTCCAAATATAACCCCCAGTATTCCTACTTAAAATATACCTAATATTGAGCTCACACATCTGCCCTAACATTTTTAGTAGTTGCAAGACAGGATTAAAACACTAGGCACCTTTAAACTTGAAACATCAGGGCATGCATCATCAAATATTATATTTAAATTTATCTTTCTTGCGAATATTTTAATTCCATTATACTATCTACAACAGTGGCACTCCTTGTTGGAGCAAATGAGAGCTCTTTTGTAAATATATCACCATGTCCCAAATGAATCTGGTGCAAACTAAAGTTTAATACTTTAAAGTCACAGTCTCAATTGTAACAACATAACATAACTGATCTATGTCTGAATTACTGTTCACTCCACCCATATAATCACTTATCATTTCCATACCTTCGTTTTTAGGCAGGATTCCACTATACCTGTTTGTGTTTCTGATGCAAGTAATTTCACCCTGTCCATTGCTGCCTCGGTTCCTTCTGTTTCTCCTTCAATTGCTCTGAATGGCGCAATGGTAGACAATCCAAAGAATATTCATTTAATTCAGGCTCCCTATTCTTATCAGTAATCTATTGGATTGTAATGTCATTATTATGAACAAGATCAACTTGATTGCTTTTCCCTAAACTTTTTACCTCATCCCTGGGAGACTGGTGGACTAGGATATCCTTTTTGATTCAAATACTCCATACTATCCCTCTCAAATTTCTTAATCTTTCTCAATTTTATCTTATAAACTTGTTCATCAGTAGTACTAAAAATATGTGAATGTTGCACTTTAAATTGTTCATAAAGCAAATCACCCATAATTGCTTTATCTAAAACAGCAATATTGTTACTTAATTCTTCAAGTAACCTCTTATTTTGTTTCACCCATTAGTTTGTACCCGTCTATCAAAAATCTTAACAACTCCTTATGTAACACTGACTTTTTCACTAGGCCCGTAAGATATGTTTACATCCTAAGGTGCTTTGGAACTCTGTTGACAGATTCAATTAAAAAATACATATTCTCAAGCTATAATTTCTTAATCTTAAAAAGTTTGTATTCATACCCACTCAGCCTTTGGTTTTTATGTCTTGCTATATAATATGTTAATGCATACATTTAAATATGACAGACCCCATGGAGCCCACTGTCTTTGGGGTACCAAAAATACATAAAGACCAAATAATCCACCGATAAGACCAATTGTTGACGTTTGGTGTTCAATTACCAATCCCACTGCAAAGTTTTTAGATGATAAGTTAAAAAAGTTGGTACAAAAAGCCGAACATGTTTGTAAAGATTCATGTGATGTTTTGAAACAGTTTAATGGTTTAAATTATAAAGGTACTTATGTCTTTCTAATGACTGAAGTAAAATATGTATTTACAGTGATTTCACATTCATTAGGGGTCCAATGATTGACAAACTTTTTATACAATATTGATGTGCCTCAAGAAAAAAAAATGTGTATGCAGAAATGTTGGATCTTGGATCTTGTGTTGAAGAGTAATTATATTTATTTTGAAGGCCAATATTTCTTGCAAGAAAAAGGAGTTGCGATGGAGTCTTATGTGGGCCATTATTTGCTAATATTATTATGATTGAATGGGAGAAGAATTTTGTTTAATAGTGATTTTCTGATATCATGATGCCTTTATACAAGGTAACTTGATATTTTTATTCTATGGAAAGGTGAAAGAGAAAAAATCCTATTTTTATGGAATACATTAATAAGATAACTGAATGAGATAGGAGAGAAGTGTATTTCTTATGTGGATGTTATGTTGCTTAAGGATAGTGTTCAGAAAAGGTTTATATCTAAAATGTGCAGAAACCCAACATATTCAAATTCATTTTTGCACTTCACTGGACCCATAAGCTGTATTGAAGGGAAAATTTGTTCGAGCAGCACAGATGGTGTCTGTATTCAAATATTTTATAGAAGAATGTCACAGGTTAAAAATATGTTTGTTAAGAGGAGATATCCAAAAATATTTGTTGACAATTAAATACATGAAGTAATAAAAAAGGAAAATAGATATTCTGTCCCTATTTAGCAAACAAGATTAGTAGTAATAGATTAGCAAGATGTACAGTTTCCAGTATGGAATGTAATAATGGTGAAATGTTCAAAATAAGAGTAGTTTTGTCATCATCTTTTCACTTGACAGTGATTTAATAAGGTGGGTGTTAAGAAAGAATTGGACTATATTGAATGAGAGTAATGAGATCAAAGGAAATGTAGGGGATAGGCTGATGATAGTTTATAAAAAAGGAAAGAGCCTTAAGAATATGGTTGAGTTTATAATAGTTAGTAATAGTAACCAAATTAATGCTATGAAGAAATGTGGATGCTGTAATCAATGTAAATATATATATATAAACAGGAGAGACATTCATTATTAATAATCAACAATTTAAGGTCAATGGAAAATATAATTGTATTACAACAGGTGTAGCTTATGTGGCCATGTGTCAAATGTGTCCTGGGTTTTACAGTAGAAAAAATGAGCGTAAATTAAAGGAGAAAATATATGAGCATATGTATGAAATTAAAAAAGTAAGACTACTAATGTATTATTTAAACATATTAGTGTATGCCTGGGCCATGCGTTTAAGTTTATTATACTTGAGAAGGTGGTACCAAATCCAACAGGAGGACCATAGAGTTTAAATTTGGAGAAAAAAGAATTATATTGGCAAGTGGACAGGACACTTTAGCATAGGACAACTAGTTAAGCGACATCTGTTAAATAAGCTAATAGTACGCGGATGTTACACTATTAGTTAATACACTAATACTGTGTAAATGTTATATTATCAGTTACACTAGCCCGTTGCTGATTCAATTACTAATGCCTCTGAACTGTGTATGTGACGTTATCTACTATACTGTGGCTCAAAGCACTATTTATTTTCATGTCCGTATTTTATTACAGGACCCACACTGTATCTATTTCTAATTCAGTCACTGAATCTACTTTTTAAACTACATTGATACAGTAATATATCTTGGAAATTGCATATATTCTAGTTGTTTTTTCTCTTTAAACTGTTGATGTATTTGTTTTACTGTTTCTTGTTGAGTAGTTAATACCTAGTTGTAAGGATTTATTCAAAGATATCCTCTCTCTGTACACTGTTGATGCATTCGTACTGTTTTTGTTGCAAAGTTAAAACCTACTTGTTGGGGCTTATTCAATGTTGTATTGCTGCTACGGTTTGAATACAGTCACTGCTCCTTAATGTATATATTCCACAGTCTACACTTTATTTTTTATTGTCAGCCTTGGCCTTGTGCTTTCTACAGCTCATTCGTTTGGTTTACCTGGTTTGTCATTTGTTTAGTGCTTTTTGGTTTGCCTGGTTTGTGTACAGCACTATGAGCAGTCAGGAAGCATCCCCTCAAGGCTCTTTATTTACACAGTCGGAAAGTCAGGGAGGACTTTCTGCTATTAACCAGTCATCCATTCGTGAGGCGAATGCCGACGGTAACTTAACGGCTCTTTTGGAAATGATTATGGGCCGTATAGACAATCTCACACAGCGGTTTGACAATTTTCAACTATCTAGTTCTCAAGCTAGCAACAGCATTCCACAGGTACAGTGTTCCGGTTCTGGATCGTCTTCGCTTCAAATGGGACAGCAACCACCCACAATTAATTGTATTAACGCCCGGTTAACTGGTAACGACACGAACAGCAATCGTGGTTTTCATTCACCAGGTTTGCAGGCGAATCAAGGAAATTCACCTTTGAGGGCCAACAACAGAGTTTATACTAACTCGTCCGATCAAGGTATGACTCAGGCTGCTCCTACCATTTGTGGCTTTTTGAGTAACATTGATTTTTTTGAAAAGACTAATATTGACACAAATAACATGTCTACGTCTATCAATATTGAACCAATCGTAAGTAATATTTTACAACTTATTAATGCTTTCGATTTAAAACTGTTCAAATGCAGAAAACTTCAATTGGGACTATCATATTTCCAACAATGTCTGGTTAAAAAAGTTGTTCCTAAAGGGCTTCGGCAGTGGCGATTTCCTGTGGGACTTGTTGAGGGGTCACAGTTTCATGACGACCTCCTCACATTATTTGACAAGCAGGCTTTTGAATTTATTAACTTGTTGATCCTACAGTATAACAAGGATGCCGAAGCCCTTCAAAAAGAGTTGGAAGCTCTTGAACATCAAATCAAAGGCGATAGTGACTTTTTAAGGTATAAATACGAATACCTTCGTATTTTTAACAGTATTGAGGCCACAATGTGTAAACTGGTTAATGCCAAGAAGAAAAAGATTGAAAGGGACGTTCGTGAATATGCAAACAAAAAAGCTTATCCGTGTCCCCCCCTATTTTTAAACCAATTAATGAGTCTAGGCAAGTTGTGGACTTGAATGGACATTCACTAAATTTAGCTAATCAGGAGGAGGACGAGCTTGGTAACCAGAACGAAGAGCCACAACCTCTTCATCGTAGTGAGCGCCTAATTGACAATTCCAACAACAATGGTCATGGCACGGCCACTAGTGAGCAACAGTTGCCATCTTCTTCAGGTGCAAGTAGTCAGAACAACCTGCCCCAGGGGGGGTTTTCCAGGAACAACAAACCCAAGCAGACGAACACATGGGCGAGGAACAATTTTGGCAACTCCAGGAGCAGGAGAAACCCGAGGAGGAGATAGCCAGCACACAACAAGACCCAGTGATTATGGTTGACTCAAGAGGAGATTTCAAAATCTACAACTACACTAGTTTCAACATCAGTGAAGATATGGTGGACTTCTTTTCAAAGGGTCTATCTTTTGTGCCTGACTCTCACTTTGATGTTGTTAAAACTATTGTAGATTTGAAATTGTTCGTGAGGAAACTTAACTTAAATATTTTAATGCAAGACAAAAATTTTGTAAGCTGTACTGATAGTAATCTTAGAATTCCTAGTGTTTTTAATTTCCCCCTGCATGAGGCTGTATGGAGTTTTGAGAAAATGTGCGAGCTCAATTTTAGGGCTTTAGCTAAGAGCAACCTACATTCACACAAACATAAGTTAAACATTACTAAACTTAAGCGTGATTTTATTTCAACATTGCTGCGCTCTCATATTAGAGTCATGAAGCCTGACAAGGGGGGTGGTCTTGTCTTTATGGACCAATACCTATATGTTGACAAAATATTTAACATGTTAGACAAGGAAGTCTATACTTTGGTTACTATCAACGAAGTGAATCAAGCTTACTCTAGGATAAGAGGCATTATTGAAGATCTATTTTTGGAAAGGGTCATTGACATTGACCATTACCATTTCTTGATGGTGGTGGCCCCTAAGCTCCCCATCTTGTTTGGTATTCCTAAGATTCACAAATCCACTAGAGACCCACCTTTCTGCCCGATTGTTGATGGCCGTGGGTCTATTACCTATGCATGTCCCAAACTAGTTGACAACATTTTGAAACCACTGCTAGAACTCGAGTCGCAAATTTGTAAAGATTCATGGGGTTTCTTGCATGACATAGGGACTATCCCTTTTAGTAGCGTGTGGTGGTTTCTAACTTTTGACATTAAAGACCTGTACACCGTTATTCCTCAACAGCTTGGCACACAGTGGGTAAGTGAATTTCTTAGGAACAAAAAGGTCAGTGACGATAATGTTTACTTGGTTGAAACTCTACTAGAAATTGTTTTGAGTTCTAACTTTATGCTGTTTGAAGGTAATATTTACCTCCAGCGTTCTGGTGTAGCAATGGGTTCACCATGTGGGGGCAGTTTTGCCAACTGTGTGTTGGCATACTGGGAAAAGACATTCCTTTTTTCTGACATTGTATTCAATGATTGTGTCGCCTGGTACACTAGGTACCAGGACAACATGTTCATATTGTGGAAGGCGGATCCCCCTTTGGTTCTTTCCTTTATAGAAAGGATGTCCAACATGACCAGTTTTTTAGAATTTACTTACAATCTACAGGAACATCGTATTAGTTTCCTAGACATTTTGTTAACCAAGGATTATGTGAATCAAAGCCTTAGGAGTGAGATTTACAGGAAACCTACTTATTCTAATGCATTCCTTTACTACACTAGTAGCCATCCCAAACATCAGAAAAGAGCGGTCGTAAAAGGGCAGATGGTTAGGGCCGCTAGGATGTTTTCAGATCACGAAGATTTCTTAGTTGAATGTGAGCGTTTAACTGGCATGTTTATTAATAGAGGGTATCCTTCAGGCCTTGTTCTTGACATAAAATCAGAAGTCACCAATAAAAGGAGTTTAGGTTTTTATAAACCAATTTTGTCTATGGTTAGACATGCCTCACATGGTGACAACATAGAGGACAGTGTTTCATTTAAGAACCAAACAGCCCGTTTTGCTACTAGATTTTTGTGTACCTTTAGTTTAGACCATTTGGCTATTTCCAAAGTGCTAAATAAGAATTGGTCCTTGCTTATTGAAGACCCTTATTTACTTAACAAGTTTGGTGACAGCCCTAAAATTACCTTTAGGAGAGGGCAAAATTTGAAATCATTGTTGGAGGTTAAACCAAAAATTATGAGAGTTCACAAGGTAGGCATGACAAAGTGTGGGTCATTCAAGCAGTGTAAACATGTTTGCATAGATGCTTAGATTAGGCTGAGAGACCAGGGCTATAAAATTAATGGCAAATTTAATTGTGAGACCAGGGGCGTTGTTTATGCGGCTAGCTGTCAAAGATGCAACGCATTTTATATCGGTAAAACTGAAAGGAAAATCAAGCAGAGCATCTATGAGCACATATATGCCATAGCTAGAGGCGATCATAACAACGCCCTTGCTAGACATATTGGTTATTGCCCTGATAATTTTTTCAAGTTTACAGTTGTGAATAAAGTTGATTGTGACATTAGAGGTGGTCCTTGGCAAAATCTTTTGGAAATCTGTGAACTTTTCTGGCAGATTCGCACAGCCGCCTACGTGTACCCAGGTCTGAATGACCATGTGTCTATCAGTTGTATCTTAAAGAATTTGTCTTTAAAAAGATAATATGGGTAGGTTGAACATATGTTTTTATCGTTTTTATTGTTTTTATGGTTTTAAGCTTACAGGTTTAATGAGAAGTTAATTGGATTGACGATTATTTAAGATTATAATAATCTTTTTTGTGTTGGTTTTTAATTATGGTGCAGTAGGATTTTAGTTTATTATACTTACACCTTTTAGGATGAAAGTTCTCTGTTTGCTGGTGCTAGTAATAGGAACACACCCCCTTATGGGTCTATGTGATTTGTTAGTTTGAACACACTTAATTAGCATAATTGATTGTATAAAAATGTGGTTGTTATTCAGAGATGTAAAACTTTTTTGTCTGAGGAAGGAGCGCCATTGAGTTCTCCGAAAGCGTGTGCTTACTTCATTAAACTTACATTTTTTATTGTCAGCCTTGGACTTGTGCTTTCTACAGCTCATTTGTTTGGTTTACCTGGTTTGTCATTTGTTTAGTGCTTTTTGGTTTACACTTTATTGTTTTAACATTTAACTAGTGCCTAACAACTACTAGATTTTATAAACTCCTACCTATCTTTTTCTCCCAGCTATTTCAGCCTTTTCTCCCAAGCCCGCTCTGTCTACCAGCCCAGCCTTCCTGGATTCTCCAAGATCTTTTTCTGGATTGTAAGGCTTACCTTGTTTGTCTGCTCCCTACAGGGACACTCCTATACTTTCTCCCAGAAGAGAGAGCTAGAGGAAAAGAAATCAAAAATAAAAGTATGTAATATGGTACAATCACTACCACATTTGGTCTGAGATTATTGTTATATTGTTCTATTGTTCTATCACTTGCCTGGTGCTAGTGAAGGGACCCTACCAGAGACACCTGCAGCCTTGCCCTTACTACCGGGTGCTCCCCTAATAATCCGCCTCACCCCTGGTGTATTTTTCTATATCTGACCTGCCTTCCTCCTTTCACCATTCGGTCTGAGTAATGGTTCCTCTCTTATGAACTCAGGTTCTATCCACTAGAAGGTAGTGTTTATCCATCTACCTAATCACACTCCATCACTCCTTCCCTTGCACTTTTGAACCATGTTTTAACATCCCTCCCTATACTAGCTGCTAAACTTCAGCTCTCTTCATTCTTCCCCTACTTTCTGTCTTCTCCTTTTTTTCCTTATACTGCACTCCAAGAGTCACTTTGACCACCTTGCTTACCTTCCTCAGTTCTTACCTCCACCAACTGATTGTTTTTCACACTGTCCTGCTGCCAACCTTCCTTAGCTGTATCCTGCTCTGTTCGCCCTGCGGGCTCACTCCGCTCCCCTACCCTACCCCCAAATCCCACCCACCCCAGTGCATCTACATTTATACCACCCAAACCACTCCCACTTCCTCCCAAACTATACCAACCACACCTACTTCCTCTCCAGCAATTATACCCCTCCCCTTCACCGCAATATCCCTCTCACCTCTTTTTCCCTATACTACATACAAGACTACTTCAAAACGAAATCATGACTGCAAAACACATATCATTCTTATTCCATCTACTATTACTTCTCATCCTTACTTACACCCACTACCTCACCCAACCCAACAACATAAATCATCTAGCACCCTCTCACTCAACCAGCTCACTCCCTTCTTCTCACTTAAAATCATTTAACTCAATAACCGCTGAACTCTATCCCATTAACTCCCATCTCTTTTTTCACTACAAACTAAACATGTCTTATAAACTCCAGAGACCCTTTCTAAGCTCCAATATCTATCATCTGAAAACAGACAACCTTCATACAAGGCAGTCCAAACACATTAGTTACTTAATAAATTACCTTACAACCATACTCCTATCTGGTGACATACACCCTAACCCAGGCCCAGCCACCACCACCTCTACATCTAAATCCATTCTACTGGCTTCTCTAAGTGCCCAAAGCATAGCGAACAAAATCCCCAATCTTCACACATGGCTTCTTTACAATACACCTGATATCTTAGCTATTTCCGAAAACTGGCTAAAACCCCATATAAAAGACACTGAAGTTCTACCACCAAACTACTCAATAATCAGAAAAGATAGAACCCATAAAAAGGGTGGTGGGGTAGCTTTACTCTATTCTTCCACCCTATCCATTACTCCCTATAACAAACCCATTCCAAATTTCTCCAATGTAGAACTAATATTAGCTCTATTTCAATTGAATAAACATAAACAAATCTGCCTAGTTTCACTTTACATCCCCCCAGGTGACAATGTCTCAGTTTTAGAAGATATCCTATCCTGGCTTTCTATCAATATCAGCAATGAAACTATTATTATGGGTGATACCGATATAAATTGGTCTTCCGTTCACTCCTCTCCACATCACATAAACATTAACCTTTATCAATACTCTCAGCTCATCAACCAGACCCTCTAAAGACTTCACTAGTGGCAGTATCCTAGATTGGATTCTAGTATCTCATCCCCATAATTACACCAACAGTGGAACTCTACCTGACTCCCTCAGTGACCATCTTCCCATCTACACTAAACGTCTTTCATGTCCACTACAAACAACACATAACTACATCTGCACTCGCAACCTAAAACACTTTAACCCTGTAACCTTCTCAGACTCCCTAAAATCAGTAAATTGGAACCCACTAAAAACTCTACCCCTGGATAATGCTGTTGCATATTTCAACACAACTTTCCTAAATCTCCTGGATAGTTTGGCCCCCATAAAAACCAAAAGAATATGAAACAAAACCGCCCCCTGGCTAACAAGAGATACACTACCTGCCATGCGACTGAGAGATAAAACCTGGGCACGATACCAAAGAAACAAAACTCCCTCTACCCTTAATGAATTCAAAACTCTTCGTAACAAAGTTAAAAAGCTTATCACAACAGATCGACAAAACTACTACTCCATACTTCAAAACAACAATAAAACCAATCCTCAGAAATTCTGGAAAGGCATCAATAAACTCCTAAAACCTGGCACAGCAGAAAACCCAAGCCCAGACCCAAATGCTCCTGATATCAATCTCGCCACCCAATTTAACTCCTTCTTCTTAGACTCTATCTCTAAACTTACCACAACCTTTTCCAATAACATATCACCCTCTACACCTACATCCCACCTACTATCTCCCCCCTCACCTCCTTCCTCTCAACTCCCACCTTTTTCCCTAAAACCCATCCCTACCTCTACCATAAAAAAACTCCTGCAAAAGTTAAAACCTTGTTCTAATGCACCTGATAACATACCCTCATCCTTCCTTAACATTGCTGCCGAATCCATTGCCTTCCCCATCAGCATCCTAATAAATCACTCTGTACAAGAAGGCCTTGTTCCCACACTCTGGAAAAGATCCTTCATCATACCCTTGCACAAAGGAGGCAAAAATAACGATATCACTAACTTTCGTCCCATCGCCATCCTTTCTCCTATATCAAAACTCTTAGAAAAATGTATCCATCTCCAACTCCTTCCCTATCTTCTAGATAATAACTTATTAACCTCCACACAACATGGCTTCAGACCCAACCACAGCACCATGACTGCCATCCTTTCCTTCCTAGAAACAGTAAATACAGCTCGATATTCCGGCTCTATTGTTTCCACCCTCCTGCTCGACCTCTCTAAAGCCTTTGATACCATATCTCACAGTCTTCTCCTTACCAGGCTTTCTAACCTAAACCTATCACCTGCCTCTATCAATTGGTTCACCAGCTATCTCTCCCATAGACAACAAGCTGTCAAATGGAAAACAGCCACCTCCTCATTTCAGAACACACCCACTGGGGTCCCCCAAGGTTCCATCTTGGGTCCTCTACTCTTCAATATATTTATAAATGACTTCTTCCACTCAATTCCCCATGCCAAACTCATTCAATATGCAGATGATTCTACATAATCTGTTCAGCCACATCCATTCCTACTCTCTTAAAATTAACCCAAGATGCCTTCTCTACTACTGAACAGTGGATGAAAAATAACCATCTAGTACTCAATGCATCCAAAACCAAACTTATATTTACCCCCTCAAAAAACACAACCATAGGCAAAAATTTAGTCTCTATTATCAGCCAAAACAACACAACTCTTGAACTAGTATCTGAAAGCAAGCTACTAGGGGTCCACATAGATGACCAGCTCAAATTCAATAGCCATCTACTACTAAACATAAAAAAAACACTACAAACTTGGCATACTTTATCGACAAAATCAATTCCTCTCTACATCTACTAAGCTCACTCTTGCTACAACATTCCTTATTCCTTCCCTTCTATACGGCGCCCCTCTTCTAACAAACCTCCAATCATCCCTCAAAACAAAACTGTCCTCATGTTATAATAAAATTGCCAAATTTGCAACTAGCCACAAAGCATCAACCCACCACTGTGTATCTCTCCACAAGCTAAACTGGCTCGAGCTTCCTAACTATCTCACCTTCACTCAGCTCACCTTTGCCCACAAACTCATTTTCCATCCATCCCTCTGTCCCTCACTCAGCTCCACCTTCAAAATGCATATGCCACAAGGACTCCTAAGATCCAATAACCAAAATCTGATAGAACTTTACAAACCTCTTCAGTCTCCTGGAAAAAGCCTGCTATCCTTTGCCCTGGCAAGGCAATGGAATTCCCTTCCCCCCTCCATCCGCACCACTACTAACCTCCCAGCTTTTAAAAAATCCCTGCACACATACTTAACGTCCTCCTGGGAATGCTCCTGCTCTCATCCCTCCTAGTCTAGCCTGCCCCCTACAGACAGCCACATCAGATACAACCAAATACTATAAATAAACAAATGTAATAACACCTAGTAATTCTTAGATTCTTCTAGTCCATTCAAGATACTACATGTTTTACTACAGCGATGCTATGCTTGTCACGCATAATGTAACTAAAGTATTCTTCATGCAGCTGCTTAAACCTTAGATTCTTTGCCTTGTAACCACCTGTTCCACTGTTTTTTTCATGAACCCACAATCTACTACCTGCGTCAGCCACTGTTTTAGTATTTGTTACTACTGCTTCTGACAGCCTGTTTAAACATGGTTGTAAATGATTAAAGTGTAAACCTTGTTATAGTTTTGCTTACTGTTACTTTTGATAATATGTTTTAACATGATTGTAAGTGTTAAATGTGAATTTTTGTAATTTTTGTAATCTTTGTATCTTTATTATTGGAGCTTTTCTCCCCAGGACTCCATTGAAAACAGGTACTTCGGACCCAATGGACAATCCTGGTAAATCAACTATAAATAAATAAATAAAATAAATAAATAAAGTGCATTTAAATACAGGTAGCCTGCCAAGACTGAATGACATTTCCTCAATGAATTGCCTTTTAAAGTTACAGTCTTATATGATATGATGTTTTTAATCAGTTGTGCACAAATGTGAGGTTTTATTTTACTGCTCTTTTGAAGTCTTTACTTGTTCATTCACATTTATATATTTTTAAATTAATTCTTACATGATTTTTAATATGAAGTATATTTAAATTGATTATTTATGAATACTATTTATTTAGATGTTCGTGAATGGAATAAAGGAATGTGGCTTTAAGGTTTTTATTGGTCAATGAAAGATCAGTAGTCATGTGAATAAATGTGAATCTTTAAATGTGGGTTGCTGAAACATTGTTTTATCTGATGAAGTCTTTTATGTAATAAGATGAAACTGTTATTTTCATTTATTTTATTTTGCATTTGTTAACCAGGTTGGTCCAGCTGGATAAGAATTTACCCTTTTTCAGTGGAGACCCAAGGGGAAAAGCCCCAAACAGGCATGCAAGTAGAGACAAGTTTACAATAATACAGACAAAACAATGTCATGAATACAATGGATACGAAAAAAAATAATGTACTCAATGGAATTAAACATAGCTATATACAAAAATATAATAATAAGGGTGTAAAAGGAAAAACAACAATAATAAATCCAAGAGGTATGCAGTAAGGGAATTAAGGTTATAGGTAATCATTTGAAAATAATATGGCATTATTAGATTAGTGGCTAGAAGGAGAAATTGTGTATGTGCAGGGGGCCTCAGATCTGAGGAAGAAACTAGTGCAGGAGTAAAAAAAAAAGAGGTGATTTTGTGATCCAGGAAGCATAAAGGCACCTGTGTAGGTTCTGTGCAAGGCAGAAAAATGTACACGGTTACTAACCATGTATAGGAGGATAAAATTTAAACAGGGGATGCAAAAGGAAAAATAAAGGTTGTATAATGTGCAATAGCCAAAACTATGGCCAGTGATGTAAAAAATATTGCAATATATAAAAAAAAAAACTTTTTTTAATCACATATGCCACATTTAAGTGGCATGCAGCAATACGCAAACATTGTATTTTTCAAAAAAAAAAAATTTAAATGATAAAATATGATATTTAAAGCTATAACTGAATTTTTCCATTATAGTGGCCATAATGCAGAGTCATACAATGGCAGATGACAGTGGTTGCCAAGGACATAGGCTCTGGTGTAGTGTAGTATCTAGAGTATATGCAATTAGGTATATGTAAATGAGCTAAGTTTATTGAATAGCAAAAAGGGCCACCGTGTCCATAGGTACTAACTTTGTTAGGGCTAGAACCGTGGTAGTGTAGGCAGAAGTGATAGCTGATAGAAAAAGGGTGTGTATCATGGCATGTATAAGTAGATTGGAGCTTAGTGGCACCTGTTTGCACTCAGCTAAGCACAGCTAAGCGGGGGGGGGGGGGGGTGTCTGATGCTGCTCAGCTCTGCTTAGTTCCAAGGCGCTTATTTTAGCTGGTTGAAGAAAAGCTAAGTGTGCCCTTGTTCAGGGAAGTGTCTAAACTGTTGATCAATATTTACACTAGAGCAGCAGGTTTGGTTGGAGCTCTGTGGGGCTTAGCAGTAGAGGAAATTGGGAAAAAAAATTAAAAGGAAATATCCTGGAAATGCCAATCAATTATAAATGACTGATAAGCCCTTTTCCACTGACACTGGCCCATTTAAACCACTCAATAATATAGCTGGCAGGTGGAATGTATAATAATCAGCCAATCACACAGGCTGCATCTGCAGCACACCACTGTAAACTATGCATATACCCTTCAATATGATATTCCCACATACTCTGCACCATTGGAGTTCAGACTTGGGAATTTTAACTGACAAAATGATAGGGGCTGTTGCTGCTTTGCTACATCTGTACATTCTACAGGTTGATGTCAGTGATGATGATGATGCTGACAATAGGCCCAGGCAGGGGGAGGAGAAGAGTGTTCAGACCCAGGCAATCCTTCCGGGGGCTACATGAGTTGAAGATAGTAGAGCGCTACATGATGGACAGGGACATACTACAACAACTCACCGAGCTCTGCTGCCCTCACCCCAGACCCAGATCTAAGAGAGGGGAACCCATACCAGTGGAAACAAAGTTATGTGTAGCCTTAAGAATACTAGCTACAGTTACATTCCAAAGACCTATTGGGGACATAATGGGGATCTCACAGGCATCTGCATCCAGGGTAATCCACCAGTTCCTGGATGTCATGCTAAAACATGCCAGTGAGCACATATATTTCCCCAGCAGTCCTGAGGAGAGAACCAGCAATATGCATCTATTCCACTGTGTAGCACACTACCCAGAGGTACTGGGTGCCATAGACTGCATTCATGAAAGCACCACCCGGGGAGGAGGGTAGAGTCTACGTCAACTGCAAGTGGTATCACTCCATCAACTGGCAGGTCATGTGCAATGCCCAGGGCATTATCATCAGTGTGTGTGCTGGCAGCCCTGGCAGTTATCACAACTCCCACATCTGACATGCATCACAGCTGTATCGGGCATTTGCCAGGGGGGCATCTCATATGGCCATCTAGTGGGGGATGCTGGCTATGCACTGGAACCATGGATGATGACACCCATCAGAAATGCATACCCACCTACCGAAGAATGCCATAATGAGGCAGCCGCACAAACTAGGAACATCATAGAGCATGTATTTGGGCTGCTCAAGTCACGGTTCCGCTGCCTTGACATATCTGGTGGAGCCCTGCAGTACTCTCCAGCCACATGTGCACACATGTTCATAGTATGTGCCATGCTACACAATATGATCCTGCAGAAACAGCTGCAGCAGGAACAGCAGAGGGAAGGGACACACAGCCCCCCCACCATTGCAAAGGTCCCCACAGGCACAGGGGGACTCGGAGGAGGAACCCCCTGAGCCTGTCCCTCTAGACAGATGTAGGCTTGCCTAATATGCCCTGGCCTTGGCAAAGAGGCAATGCATAGCACATACACTGACAACCTAGGGACCTGGGGACTGACACCTCACTCTGACTCACATACACACAGTAAAAAGGATGTCAGTCACATCACATTACCTGTACCTTACCGTGTATAGGCTGTGTACAACATGCATCCAACAGAGTCAGCCCTGGAGCACTGTCCTCTCAATTGCTGCAGTCACAAGGTATGTCACTCTTCTTAACAACAAATGAATGGAGCAGTAGACTGTGCTAGCATAGCTGTGTTATTGCTGCATGTATGCAAGTTAGTGGAGTGGGCTACTGGGATAGCAGCAGACAACTGACAGCTATGTGGGACAACAGGAAATGTCTGACAAATCCTGGCTGCCCTGCAATATTTAGTAGTCCCCAGGGTGGCAAAACTCACTGCAGTATATGTGAGGGACTAACAAACAGTGGGGTCATAAGACAGATGCATGGATGTCAATGTTGGAGTCCCATACATACCTCAAAACCTCTTACAGCAACACATCTGTTTAAAAGCCATAAAGAAATGTGTGGCAAAGGCCCCAAAATAGGGACAGTTATGAAATATTGCTCTGACAAACTTAGAAAGTGATATTATAATAGGTCTTGCAGTAGCATAACTATTCAGAAGGGTAAGAAATCTGAAACTCAAATGTCTGTCATCACTTTCTAACTTCAGTCTGTAATGATTTGCCAGTATTTTCCCAGACAACCACAGTGTTATGAAAAATGGACCCAAAATAAGAGCCATACATCTGGACAGTCTATGAAAATGTGTACAGTTGAGAGGTATGCTTCCCTACCTCTAACGCACCCGTGTTCCCACAGAACTGCAGTAACATTTATGTTTATAAGGTAATAGCAGCAGACCACACATTCCCAGGGCTGTCCCAATCAATTTGCTAAATTGTCTCATTTACACAATATGCAGGGGACAGTGTGCTATGTATGTGCGTGGTTAATAGTGTCAGGAAATAGACACCACTTACTGGTGGCTAATGTGGCTTACTGGTCTACATGCAGTACTGTGGTTAACAGGGTCCATGGTTTGAGACTGGCCATGCCAACTATTTCGCATGTCAGCTACACCTACAGTAGGAGTTGTACAGACTGTCCAGATGTCAATATTAGTATTTCAGGAAAGGTGGACAATGGAGGGTCAGGGGACCAGACATATGGACAGTACACAGCTCTGAGTAACCTAGACTGGTGTCTAGTACAGCAGCAGGTTCTCCTAGTAGAACAGCAGGTTGTGACAAGTCAGTCTAGCACCAGGATATAAAGGCTGCCACATTACTGTGTCAGTACTGACAAGTCAGTGGTCACCATCCATACCCCTAGAGTGACAGGGTGTCATAGAATGTCCATACATATGCCCCATATATCTGTTCTCCTTGTCATAACATTGGATTTGCCTGGCAAGCTGTTTGCAAACCAATAAAGATTGATGTGAAAACATCAATGACAGACAGCTGAGATGCAGATGTCATACCCATAGGAAAATGCAAGCTAATACAAAACCATTCTACTACCTGGCTACATTTGGAAGACCAATATTAAGACCCTCTCCCCATGTCTGGGCCTCTGTCCGACCGTTATATATGGTCCTGTGCAGATGCCTGTCTGTAAGAGTTTGAGAGGTATGGCCAACATGTAGCCTAATAATAACAATGCTACACAAACCATCTGATGACTACAGCAGATGTTTGGGGCACAGTGATGGACAACCTGCTAAACAGATACAGTCAGAGGTGTGAAGTCCATAACCCTGTGTGTGATGTTACTACTTCTACCCCAGTCACACCAGAACTGCAAATACATAGCAGTAACTGTGGACAAAGCCTGTGGCCGGATGACAGCAGGATATAAAGGGAAGGGGGACCACTGGCCAGACAAATGTAGAATGTGCACACTAGAACAATTCCTGCAGTAACATAGGTTCTCTAGTGTATGGAGTCAGTAAACAAATGTCTGTCAGTGGTTCTTCACGTTAATCTATACTGATCCGCCACTGACATACCTAGAAATCACAGTGCTATGTAGAATATAACACACATATTGTGGAAAACTCTGCTTAGTCCAATGCACTTGGTACCCACCCAAGGATATGACTCAGTTAATAAGGATAGCACACAGTCAGGAGATCCCTCGGCCAGTATATCACTGAGATGCTGGACTGTTTACACAGGTTCATCACCCAGTTGGATTTAGCAAACAAAATGCTGGACTGGAGTACAGGTACCTCTGGACTGGAGTCCCACTGTTAGTATTGAAGGTCATACTGGGCATGCTCCTACACTTAGAGAATTACAGCCCATGTTTAACCCACATCTGACTATAAAACTGTGTTGTCCATATATGCATTTGCATACAGACAGCTATGTACACCTGAACTCCCTCTACCCACCCCCATCATACAGGATTACACTCATCTATCAGTATGTGGCACATATAAGATATATCTGGATCTGCTGAGTGTGATATACATACACACATGTATATATATATATATATATATATATATGTATATATTTATTTAACATATGCAAAGATATCAATTATAGACAGGCAGAGATAGGGGGGAGAGAGAGATAGAGAGAGAGAGAGAGAGAGACCCTGAAAGGCAAAGCATGATGTACTTCTGCAGCCATTTGCACACCAATTATAACCTGTGGCACATGCAAGCACTTAGGTGAGCTCCATTGTGTAATAATAGTGAGGTAGGGTTTGTAATGTGACATCATCTACCTTGTGTGTGTGTGTTTCTGTATCTATATCTATTACATTTACAGCAGAATACACATGCCCAACAGGCCTATGTCTGTGTAATGGTCACCCATTTTATGGCTCTGATACCAGTGTCCTCCACAACAGTAGGCTACCTGTTGGCAGCTATTGATGTCATCCACTCCATGACACTCTTTGCATGAATAAGCCTCATGGTGCATGCAATAACTATGTAGCACTATTGTGTAGACAGTTAGACAGGTACTAGTTCTAATCCCAACAATGGTAGCTCAGTCTGCGTGTGTGAGTTTAAGGATATCCCCTTGTGGCTGTCTGTATTTCCTGCCTGTGAGTGTGTATTACCAATACATTTTAAGGCGTGTTCTACCCTGGTTACCCACCATTGCACTACTTTCCTAGGCCTGTAGATTTCATTCACCTTCGAATTACTGTTGGACACTTTTCAGCCATACACTTTTCAGCCATATAAGTTCCATGGTGCATGCAATAAGTAGGTAGTACTATAGGATATACAACAAAATAGGTAGGGGTTCTAATCTCTGCACTGGCAACTGTGTGTGGGTTTGTAGGTAATACCAGTTTGAGGCCTGTTCTACCCACTAAATCCCCCATTGCCCTTCTTTGCAAGGTCTGCTGCTGTAATTCACCTTAGAAGAACAGTTGCACAGTCTTCAACCACATCAGCTCCATGGCGCATGTGAAGAATACATAGCACTATAGTACATACTGGATAGGGGTTCTAATCTCAGCAGTGGCATCTGTGTTTGTAGGTAATATCATTTTGATGCCTGTTCCAACCAGTAAATCCCCCATTGCCCTTCTTTGCAAGGCCTGCAGATGTAAAGCACCTTAGAAGCACTGTTAGTCTTCAGCAGTATAAACTCCATGGTGCATGTGATAAATACGTTGCAGTATAGTACATGCAAATAGATAGGTAAGGGTTCTAATCTCAGCACTGGCAACTGGTGTGTGTTTGTGTGTGTGTGTGTGTGTGTGTGTGTGTGTGTGTGTGTGTGTGTGTGTGTGTGTGTGTGTGTGTGTGTGTTTGTAGGTTATACCATTCTGAGGCCTGTTCCACCCAATAAACCTCCCATTGCCCTACTTTACAAGGCTGCTGATGTTATTCACCTTAGATATACCATTGGACAATCTGCAGGTGTATAAGCTGTGTGGCGCATTTGATAAGTACTTACCACTATAGTAGAGATGACTAGATAGGTTGGGGTTCTAATCTCAATCCTGCCAGCTATGATGCTGTATATATATATATATATATATATATATATATATGTGTGTGTGTGTGTGGTTTTATAGATGATTAGATAGGTAGGGGTTATAATCTCAATAATGCCAACTGTGATTGCTGTGTTTATTGGTTATATAATTTTGAGTACTGTTGCACCCTGTTGACCCCCATTGCATTACTTTACAGGGCCTGTTCATGTCATCTACCTTAGATTCACTGTTTTACACTTTCTAGGCATATAAGTTCTGTGGCGCATGCGATAAGTAGGTAGCACTATAATACATACAACTAGGTAGGTAGGGGTTGAATCACAATTCAGCAAACTGTAATACTGTGTGTGTGTGTGTGTGTGTGTGTGTGTGTTTTTGTGTGTGTGAAGCATATCTCCTATGGCTGTCATGTGTGTTGGTTATACCATTTTGAGGCCTGTTGACCCCCTCCCCATGGCATTACTTTAAAGGGCCCGATGATATCATCCACCTTAGATGCACCATTTGAAACTCTACATTCCATACCAGTCATCTGTACAGATTTATGCAAAATGTGCCAATGTCTGCCACATATATGTGGTCTGTGTCTCATAACAATGGGGTTTTCTGTGAAAACACTGGCAAATCAGTGAGAGTTTATGTCAGAAATCATGACAGACATCTCAGCTTCAGACGTCATACCCTTTTGAATAGTCATGCTAACACAAAACCTGTTACCCTACCAGTTGTCTAAGTTTGTAAGGGCAATATGTGAGAGATGTCTCTATTTTTGGGAGTTTACCCCACCATTCCTGAAGGCTTTGTTTGGATTAATTGCTGTAAGAGGCTCTGAAGTATGCTCCCAGCATATAATATCTGTGGCGCATGTGATATGTACATAGCCCTATAGTACATACAAGTAGATAAGTAGGGGTTCTAATCTGAATACTGGCAACTGCGTATGTGTGTCTGTATGCATATCCCCTGTGGCTAACTTGCCTGTGTTTGTGTGAGATGGTTATAACATTTTGTGTGCCTCTTCCACCCTCTTAACACCACATTGCCACCCTAGTCAGGGCCCCTAAAATGTCATCCACCTTAGAAGAACAGTTACACATTTTCTAACACAATAGCACTGTGGCACATGCAGTACTCATGTCGGTCTATAGTGCACATAACTAGATAGGTAGGTTTTGCAATCTCAAAAGTGGCAACTCTGTGTGCATGTGTGTTTTAATGCATGTCACCATGCAACAGAATATGTGTGTGAGATGGCTCTATCATTTTAAGGCCCTGTTAGCTCCCCAGTGGCAATCCTTACAGCACCTGCAAATGTTGTCCACCTGAATAGTAGTGGCAGACACTGCAAAACTATATAAGCCCTGTGGCACTAACATTATGTATATAGCACTATTGTATGTAAAACTAGGCAGGTAGGGGTTCTACCATCAACAAGGGCAGTTCATGAGTGTGTGTGTATGTGTGTGTGTGTGTGTGTGTGTGTGTGTGTGTGTGTGTGTGTGTGTGTGTGTGTGTGTATCCCCTTGTAGCAGTGTGACTGTGTTAGGGCCATCAGCATACCTCTCAACCCTGCAGAGAAAGACATCTGGGTAAAGCCATACAGAAAAGTGGGACAAAGGCCAAATATTAGACTCAATGTTTACATCTTGCTGTGACAGACATCAAAAGTAGATAGCATAACAGGTTGTGCATTTTCATGTGTGTTCTGAAGGGTATGATGTCTGACATGTACATATCCATCAGTCTTCTATAATGTTCGTCTTTCATGATTTGCATAGATTTGCCAGAAAATCATAATGTTATGACAAACAGAACAAAAATATATGGCAAACATCAGGAGAGTCTGCAGAAATATGTACAGGTGCGAGGTATAGCACCATCTGTCCCACCCTGCCAGTTGCAGTCCATGTTTGGTCAGGTGTGACCTGTGACAATGACTCAAACAATACAGAGGTCCCCAGAGTGTAGGACAACGAACATTTCCTAAAGTTGTGTACTTCTCGCATAAAGCAGTTATGTCACATCACAAGCACCTGAATGTTAAGAGAAATAGCATAAGCTAAGGTAATGTGATACACAGCAGCTGTCATATTAGCAAACCAAGGGAATTACTGTCTGTTGCACTTACCGTGGGTATGGTATGTCCTGCCAACTGTCATGATACTACAAGATGTGTCCCACAGTCCACATTGGATAAGGCAGCAACCCCACTCTATGTTGCCTATGTGTGTGCAACATGTACACATGTGGAGGCCCTGTGAGTAGCTGATGTCACCAATGACTCACATGTATATAGGCATGAATGCTAACTGCCAACACCCACATATGTAGGTACTGCCTAAGACTATGTCAACTGCAAGTAGTGTGCTGTCTGTCATTGACCCACAAACTATTGCTTACAAATTGCAATGGGGTCATACAGTGGGTTTGGAATGGTGGCAGGGTCCTGGCCTGAAGTTGAATACAGACAACAGTACCATCATACCATATGGTAAGGACATGGCCCCACTATTTTCCACATCAACAGCAACCCCATAAACACACATACTGCATTGACAGACCAGGATTATAACACTGTTGCATTCAGGCAACAAGTAGTGGCAGTGGTCAGAAAAGGCTTGTACATGGTTCACCACATAGGTAAAGCGAATGCATCCAGACAAAAGGCTGATATTACATCTGTATAGTCCTCAGTAAGTACAATACATTCTCAGCATGGCTGGTCTGGTATGTACCTATACAGACATCTGCAGCAACTGGAAAGGCTATGGTAACACCCACAAAGGTTATCCATGTCCTTCAACACCTGTTCCATGCAGACAGCCTGAAACCTGTACTGCCCCACTCGGCATTGGGCAGGTTGTCCACGGGTGGGCTGTTGCATGGCTAGATGGCAATGTTGTGCTCAGCCCCTTCAACAGTTGCCCCACATATATGTGAGTATAACTGTGTGCGCATTATCAGCACAACAGGCCTGATATGCATATGAGATAGAAAAATAAACATGTTGGAGAGACGTGTTTGTCTCCCAGAGGCTACCCTGTCTCAGGGATGCACTCCCCTAACATGTCAAATACAGTACCATGCATATCCTCATCAACTGCATCAAGGTTGACTGGATGGGGAAAAAACATCTATCCCAGGGGTTCAACCTGTGTCCAGCAATGACAGGGACAATAGGTGCTGATTGATGATTCTGTTGGGGATAAAGTAATGGCTAGGCTTGTAAGGGACCCAGAGCCAGTACTCTAGTAACCTCCTCTTTACCTATGAACCTGTGATCCTACGGAACACTCAGGTAACATGTGTTAAGGCTAGCTTGCTGTGTCAAGGGGTATGCATGCAAGGTTACGCTGTCTGCCCCCACTGTCTCTCACATACTGTTGCACGCATACGCACCTACATAAACATGCACATATACAGCCATACCTTGGCGATGAAAAGGTCTCTGTGTTTCCACTCTGCCATACTCAGCTTCGGTAATGGCAGCAGCTCCCCATAACTTACACACACAGAGACCTGGAACAGAAACAAAATAAGGCCTGTGAGACAACAGTCGGTAAGCAGTACTAACAGCAATAAAGCATCATGGCACAAAGTTACATACACTCCGATGTGTACCCATGACAATTGTCAGAAGAGAGCACCTTACAGAGCATAACAGTGCTACACTACAAACTGTCATTACCTGTACTATATTCACCCTGTGCATCAGACAAATATTAGCATGTCCTTGCATCGATGGTATGGATAACAGGAATGTGGCACAGGTATTTATCACATGCACAGGGTGTGGTGTAGGGCTGCCAAAGGCCTAGGCTGTGTCATAGAGTTGACATCATGTGTGTGTGTCTGGAGGGATGCTGTTCAGCTGGGAAAGGAGAGGAGATGTGTATGTATCTGGTGGTGACCTGCATGTGACAGTGATGTGTGTGTGTGTGTGCATGCACACAGTCAAGCCATGTGCTATCGCTACACAAGGGTATGTTGGACAGCCACGGATAGTACATGGCAGGATGTACAGTTCACCATCTCTGGCCAAGAACAGGGGAACTGGTTCTTCCAGGAGTGTCACCGGCATCACCATGCACAAGGCCAGATGCAGTACTACTTCCTGACAGTGATTGCAATCTGGTGAGTCTGTGTCCCTCACAGGACCTCCCATGACCATGTGCCCATGGCCTGCCATGTTGTGGCAAGGACAGCACCCTCCCTTTGGTAGTGCTGGTAGTACTGCCACTATGGGTGTGTGAATGTGTACGGCCACGTGAGCTCTCAGCTGATGTTGCTGACCTACTGTACGTATCCAACACCCTACTCCCACCACATGTTCAAGCACAGATGTTGCATGGTTAAGGACTGACAATGTCTCACCCCACCATCTATCCATGACATCAGCGTAATGACATAAGGCATCACCAATGCCATGGAGAGAGTCATGCATGCCAGCAAGTGCTGCAACCATGATCCTGAGCATCCATCTGGTGTACTGTTCACAACATGCCTATGCTTTCATGACAGACTGAAACATGCATTGGGGTCACACATGCTGTGACACCTCTGATAGGGGCTGGATGGGCAGCAGTCCTCCTTCAAGCACCCCTTCAATCTGTCTGTGTGGGACCTTGCCAGCTCTCTTGCTATGGCTAGTGTCTGCAGTCACAGATGCCATAGTCACTACACTACCCTGTTCGATGCCACCACCCTCTGACTGTCCAATATCTGTGGCTACTGGGGACTGGGTATGTGTGGCATATTTACTGTGTGTGGGGTCATTGGGGTGGAAGTGGGATGTCAACCAAAGGTACAGATTCTGCCACCAACAACCCCACCTGTGCC
The DNA here is from genome assembly GCF_019279795.1 of Protopterus annectens. Taxonomy (NCBI): domain Eukaryota; kingdom Metazoa; phylum Chordata; order Ceratodontiformes; family Protopteridae; genus Protopterus; species Protopterus annectens. The sequence goes on along the minus strand of NC_056727.1, from coordinate 383,487,502 downwards.
TCACAGTGACCGCCATCATCATTAGAGTCCGATGAGACACTGACATCAGGTTGTGAGGGGGAGACAACATAAGTAAGTAAATTCCTGCACTATAATGTTTGCTGATCCACACACACACACACACACACACACACACACACACAGATATATACACACACACATGCATACACACACAGATATACACACACACACACACACACACACACACACACACACACACACACACACACACACACACACAAACACACCTACACACAGGTGAGGTGCCACAAAGGCATTATACAGACCACACCTTCTGACTGATGCCATGCACAACACACAATCGGACCACAACAAACGGACTCTGGACAGGCCCACAACAACATGCAGTGCAGCTACATCCAGGTAATTTTGCTACTATACACCTGTTGAGATACGTGAAAAGTGGGAGTATGTGATGGACCTTCACCTAACTCACAGTGCAACCATGTACACAATACTAATCTACCCCATGTATAGCACAGTGGCTACACTTATACAAAACTACATGCCAATGTATTACAGCTCCTGCAAATATGCGCCTGTGATGACCAGTGGATGCACTGCAGTGAACCCCACCATAAGTGAACATGCACATATTGCCATATGGCTAAGCTTAACAGTTGTTTGCATGGAAAACTGGCAGCCCTTAACATGCCTAGGGTATAGGTCAGCCACAACATGACATTTCCTCCCTCACTGGCTACAAGTTGATGTTCCTCAGCCAGACCAGAGGTACCTGTGGAGTTGTGGGGGAAAGGTACTGTCAGCACACACATACATGTGCCATTGGTACAGGATAATATGTGCATTTATGAACATGTACACTACAAGCTGTGATACTACCCAAATTGCTGACATTCACAATATGTGTGAACATGTGTGCAATACAAAACCCCACCCACAAAAGCAGATTGTCCTGACATATGTATACAGGTATTCAGAGGCTGCCATTGTGAATGCTACAGTATTAATGTGATGCCCACTGGGGTCTTGCCTGGACGCTCATCAGTTGTGGAATATGTGCCACCCACCTCCATGACATATGTACTGATGGTTTCCTGGGAGGTGGTGGTTGAACTGAGGTTTGCCAGGAACTCCTCTGTCGCTGAGAGTGGTGCATAAGTAGCAGACCCACCACCTGTGCCAGCAAGGTCCCTGGCCACAGCTGCAACCCTTTGCCATGCATGGTGTATGAGGTCTGTGGCACGGTGTCAGACCTGTTCATAGCTCCTGTCCTGGTGACCCAAATTATTGACTGTTGCTACCAGTTCTGCCCACAGGGCAGTATGTTGTTGCAGGTTTTTGTGGCTCCTTATCAACAGTACCAGATGATAAAGTCTCAGGGCATTGATGATTGCAGTGCTCTCAGCTTCTGAGAATGGGGGGGGGGGGGTTGCATCTTCTGTACATCCACCTGAAAGACATGAACAGGGGAACACATCACAGGACAGCATACATTGCTCACCATTATGTACAGACACTACACATCCATTTTTGCCAGCACTATCCTCCACTAACCCCCACATCATACCCCCAACATCTGTCAGCACAGTATGTCTGTGGGTATCAGCAACATACTGGCATTACAGCATGCATTGCCCCCCTGATCCTGATGTTTCATTCTACTTGCTGCGTGTGCCATGAGGTGTTGCACTGCATGTAGCCGTTGCACCTAGTACTGATTGGTCATAGGCTGTCTACATGGCCTACTGTGGTGTCAGCCTCCTACTGTATTAGCAATCACCTGGTCTGTAGGCTCACCCCTCAGGTCTCCCTGGCCTTCCTCCCTCCGATTCTGGAGTATATGGCTAGACAATGTCCTGCAGTTTCCCCAGCCAGCGTGGTAGATATTTGTGTCCTGGCACCATGTAGCACCTGCCTCATGTACACGGATGGACAGCCATCTACAAACAACACCAAGGCATCCCGAAACAGATTGTCAACACAATCAGTACACCTCATACACCTACATAACACAAAAACATCTGCAGTGGTCCTCAGCATACACATCCACAAACAAAGGGGATCTCTGAGGCAAAGACACACATGAACGTCACAGACATAAACAGCACATAACACACATGACCACACACCTGTGTCCCACAGCCACACAGGTGTCAGCCCCTGTCAAACATATTACGCATAGGGGTCTCCAGTGGAGACACACTGGTGTGCCTCTGAGCTGGCTGTGTATGTCGATGGTCACAGATACTTTTGTGTCAGGTGACAGACTCCACCATATTGCATTCTTACTGCTGTCTCTCACCAGCAGGTACTGTCATGGGTTTGTCACACTACATGTTGGTGTGCCTGACCTGACGTGTACATCCCTGAACTATATGCAGTGAGACATGATTGTGTGCACTTGTTATGTGTCCCAGGCAGGTATGTCCCTAGCCCTATGCAACATTATGCTGTCACCCAGACAGATGCCACAATACAATCAAGGAATGATTGCCCTTAACATGTCCACATTTCTCCTGTGATATTCTAGGGGTTACAGTACCTGTAAGTCTGGATGATATTTCTAAACAGACCATGATGCACTGCAAAAGATGGACTTCATCTGTCTTAACATGTCTTCATACATCTGGTAGTGGTTCCCACCAGCCGCATAATGACTCTATTAGTAACATTGGTGAAGTTATCACTACCAACATACAAATGTCAGTGCAGCACAAATTGAAAGCAATGCTGCTGAATGGTAGAGGTGTACACATGACTTTGCCCTCGTTGCAAACATTCCTAACCCTGGGAACTGCAGACGTCTGTGCAGTCACACAGACCATGGTCGAAAGGTGCAGAGAGCACCCCAGCCTTAGAAGGTCAACTATCCTATCATACATGTAGAAGCCAAAGTTTAGCCAGAAATGACATGGGGCACGAGGTTTCTATATATATGAGACACATACACACTTCCATGCTGTACAGGCAGTAAGATGCACAGAGGACACTGGAAAGGCAGTTCACCATTGCCAGCACAAGCCTATTCAAGTCACAGCTAGCTACTGGCCACCACATGTGACCAGGAAGTCCATTCTGCCTATATGGAACTCATCAACTGTATTCGGAGACGGGTCTGTACCCTGATCCTCGGTCAGTTGAATGACCCTAACATACATTGTAAGATGTACCCAGGACAGCACACAAATGGCCAGTAAGCCATCATCAGTGGATGTAGAAACACATTGGTGCAGCTAGGGGCTACCCCACATGAGGTGAAGGTGTATTGCAGTTGACATTACACAACACGGGTTACCACTGCCACATCCCTACAGTGTCATCCTCCATGGCAAAGCAACCATCATGCAGTCACATTTGCAGTCACCATCTCCCACCATACCTATCCACCTAGGGCAGCCATACATACACCTCCAACGTGAAATACATCCTCCCTGGGGGGGTATACACAGCCTCACAGGTCCTAACTCATCATTAATGACTGGCATCAATTTCCACACTTACACACAAGCGCTGTATGTGCATTTGTACAGATGCATGTAGTCAGGTATACTCGATAGGCCTACATCATCCTCTGCTAGGATATGTGCACCTGTTTGATGGGCATATGCAATACATAATATCCATAACAGGGATGACATACCACTGTGTGAGACAAAGTAGGGGCAGGTGCCCATTTTGGAGCAATGTCTCCTTAGCATGTACACGAGAATGGGATCTGTCCTGCAAATCTGCACAACAAACACAGAGCCTACATTGTCTACATCCACTATACACAGTCATCTCCCGTACTGTACATATGTCTACAACAGCACAGAATGCACCTGCAGCTGCTCACTTGAGCTGTTCAGGGACACTAGCTATACCACTGCTGTTGGTATAGCATACCACATGCCTGACAGAGTCAGTGTAGGCTGCACCCCCTGTGTTAACCCCATGAGTATAACAGGATATCCACAATATGTCCCCTATATTCTATATGTGGGGAAAAGGTCACCACTGCCATGTGATAATTATTGTATACATCTGCCATGGGAGCCCGTCACATCACAGGATGCATCCTACTTGTCCCCAAGCATAACCTTGCAACACCGTAAGGAGCCATATTCAAAGGAGTACTAACTACCGCCTTTGTCCCATCCATTTGATGGATGACCACTGTCATCCCTTTAGACTAAGGTGGGCCATCCCATGTGCAGTCACATGATAGACAGCAGCCTAATTAGGCTGTTCTGCATGTCCTTAGTACAGTTTATAGTGAACCCCATTAACAAGGACATTGGTGACTTGCCCACACTCCATTACTCACATGTTGGATTTGTCCAGGAAGGGTTCATGTGAGTTGCACTCAGTTGACCTCTATGACACAGTCACCAAAGCCATGGGGGGGACAGTGAAAACTGCCTACCTTGATCTGCACACACTCTGTGACAGTATAACTCACATAGCCATTACAGATATGACACTCCTAAGTATGCATCACACCGTATGTTACTATAGGTGTAGCACTTAAGTGCACTGACATGAGCCACCTATTCTACATAGACGTATCCACCTCAAGCATTTGAACCAAAACTGGGTATGTGACCTGTTGTTCTGTTTTTGGGCCTCTGTTTTGTGTGATGTACACATCTCAGGTGCATGTAACAGCCATTATCCTATGTCCGACCATGTCTGCGAATGACTGCATGCTGTGTGCCGTCACCAGATTCCCTAGTGATGTGGACATCTGCCTAGGAGGGTCTCACACAGATACATGACTGTTGTCAGACACATGGCCTCAGGCCACATACCAGGACATGCACTGTGATTCCCTATGGGGAGAGTGACATCCCCACATATTATCACAGTACTAAGAACATCCTAGGCATACAATCATTTGCTAGGGTGCTGTGGACACAGGTCTTTGGCAACATGACATTTCAACACAATGTTGCTTCCATTGTAAGATAAACATTCTACATGGCCAGTGTCGGGTCTATATTAGCAAATCGAAAAACCCTTTAGCCGAATACCTAAACATCGACACCTATAACACGAATCACAAAAATCCCGAACGCACTAAACAGCAAAAAATAAAATAATGAACTGTCATAGTCGGCCAACTCCACCACCCGCTACATACTACCTACCCAAACAAAATAAATAAACCACATACATACACTAACCAAACCCTACTTCTAACCTAAAGTAAAGCACCAAAACCCTACTTATAACCCGACACTAAACCCCACAAACACAACTAACTATGTACTATCCTTAACCCCTCCGTAACCCTAAGGTCCGTTACTACCGCATAAGTCCCCTACGGACATACACCCAAAAAATAAATACACATACATATAAAAAAACCCTACTTCCAACACTACACTAAACCCCACATACACAACTATCTATGCACTATCCTTAACCCCTCCCTAACCCTAAGGTCCGTAACTACCACACACTTCCCCTACAGACATACACCCAAAACAAATAAATAATACACATACATACAGCTAAATAAAACCCTACTTCTAACACTACACTAAATCTTACATACATTACCTATCTATTAATTTGCCTTAACCCACATCCTAACCCTAAAGTCCTATCTATCGCACACTTACCTTACGGAGCTATACAGCAGACGGGCCAACCATCGCACTTCGACATTTCCATTTTTGCACTTTCAGACATTTGGCGTTTCCATATTTCACGCAATATGTGTTGCACTTTCCGTATTCGCAATTATGGTCTTTCACTCTGCTAATAGGAACCCGCCAGTGTCATACATAAGGGTATGTCATCATGGGACATGGGGTATAAACATCCCCGTACTCCCCCCAATGAGGACCATTAATGTGCATAATTCTCTGTCATTCACATCACACAGTACATGCAGCAGTTGGGGACATCACAGAGTTTTCCCACCAGGGAATACCAGGACATCAAACATCTACCATACACCTATAGACTATAAGGCCAACCTTCTACCTGGCTTCATACATACTCCTCAGGAGTGACCTCACTGTGGCATGCAAGGCAATCATGGAATCCACATTGCTGGGACTGCTGCATGAGTGCAAGTCATGCTCCACTGTGTTCACACACACACACACACACACACACACACACACACACACACACACACACACACACACACACACACACACACACACACACACACACACACATACACACACACACACACACACATATGCCCCCAACCTGGTGTGTGACCTGAACTGGGCTTGTTGGCAGCTCAGGTGTGTGTCCAACAAAATCACCTTGTGGTGGAATGGGCACCCTATCCACATCAGGCAGGGTAGCTACTTACACCTTTGCAGGTGTAACCTGGTTAACTGGATGGGCAACAGCACCTACAAGCTTGGGATACCACCTGTGTCCATGTTGGATGGGGACATCTGGTGCTGACTTGCATACACATGGGCTAACATGTGGCCTAAGCATATGGCTGCTCTCGGCCCACAGTCTAGTAACTTCATATGGTACCAAAAATATCAAATATGACCAGAGTACTGTGACAGTCTGTGTTGTTATGTGTGCACACAGATCACTGCCATCGGCTGTTGGATGTCCCCTATGGGCAACGTTACAGTACCATGTCATCCAGCCTACATCCGACAAATAGGTGAGTGTTACTACAAGGGCATGTGGACATTCCAACAACATCTGAGATACACAATAACAGAGAGCAGTGTATATCTGGTGTAGGGTGACCTCCTCATAGGAGTCTGTCATCTGAAGTACCCAGATGTTTGTGGAATGTGTACATGTGCCTGCTAGATGTAACCCCCCCCCCCAACAAAGACATGTGTCTTTCCAGACACCAGTTGGACAATACTTGATGGTTGTGCCCAGTGTTTGGGGAATGTGTCTGTGACATGCCAGACTCCTGGGGACACACTAATGGTACATGAATATCTGGTACTGTATCCATTCCCTTACATTGTATGCTCAATATGTATGCACTGCTGCTGAGCCAGAGCCAGCGTCCCCCCACTACTAGTACCTGTAACCTGCTGTCCTGCTGAAGGAGGTCACCAAGTATGCTAGCCGTAGGTGTCAGGCAATGAGATACAGGTGTGGAGTACACAGTGACCTAGCCACAGTACATCAGGAATGGTCAGCGGGACCTGGACAATCTTTGAAATAATCCTGTATGACATTCACAGACTGAGAGGGGCTCAATGTGATATGCCAGTTGTATCCACCAGTACTTACTGTCAGTGTGATGCCCCTGCACTGGCCCAGTAATCAAAGAGGCTCAATCCTTACCACTAGCACCAGTGAGGGACATACACAATGGGAGAATGACAAGTACACACAAAGTAAAGTGCAATTTCCCTTAAGAGCACACAGAGATCACAGTTAGTCTGGGGCTGGTTTCTCTCTCTATCTCCAGATCCCCAATAAGACTCCCCACTGGCACAGCTATAGGGTTAAGATCTCAGCAGAGCAGTCAAGCCAAAACTCCAGCACCCTCTCTGTCCAACCAGTGCTTCATGTCCCTGCCCAAGTAGCTGACACACACACTTTGAGATTTGATTTATAAATCAAACATACACACACTCCTGGGAAAGGCTGGCACTGGTTTACTAGCTATGTCCCCTTCTGCCCAGACTAAAATGTAGTTATCACTGCCACAAACCAGCTCTTTATCAGCTACTGTAATGCCCTTACCAAAGGGTGACCAGTCCTACTGTGTGATGTGACTATTATCCAAATGGTAAGATTGACCAAGACCAAGGCTATTGGAGTGGGCTATACAGTGTCACCAAATACATATACAAGTACCCTAAGAGCTTAAATATCTCTAAACAGACCAGCCACAATTACAAGGGGTGGTGCAGCAGTAGCATTGTTGCCTCACAGCAAGAGGTTCTCCTGTTTGATTCTCGACTGGAGTGCCTTCTGTGTGGAGTCTGCATGTTCTCCCCGCAGTCGAGTGGCATTCGAAAGACATGTATGAATGGGCGTGTCTTCATTGAAGGTTGGGCATTGGGCTGGCAACTCGCACCATAAAAATGTACTGCCAATCATTAGCGGACTGGAGTTCTGCTGTGGCGACCCCTAACTGGGAAAAGCCGAAAAGACAAACAGCAATAACTAATAAAAGAACAAGACAATACTCAGTCAATACAGTAACTACAGAGTTCAGAATCACAGGGAATATTTCAAAACAGCATTACAGGACAGTCTCAAATAAATACAGAAAATATCTAAACTAATCTTCACTATATTCCTATCTATATCTAAACAAAATTACTTTTCCCTAGTTACTATTAGCAAGGCAAATGCAGATGAGTGGATATTGTCAGATCCAAAGACAAACAGAAAATGCAAAGTCTTTCTCTAAGAGAGTTTTTAAATTAATTGTCAACATTACTGCTGGGTTATCCCAATTATTCCGCAGTGGTACAGCGGTAGCATTGTTATCTCACAGCAAGAGGTTCTCCCGTTCAATTCTCGGCTTGGCTTGGGAGTGCCTTCTGTGTGGAGTCTGCATGTCCTCCCCACGGTTGGGTAGCATTCGAAAGACGTGTGTGTAAATGGGCATGCCTTCATTGAAGGCTGGGCATCGAGCTGGCACCTCTGCGTTTCGATAAAATCTACTGCCAATCATTAGCAGACCGGTGTTCCACTGTGGCGACCCCTTACCGGGAAAAAGCCGAAAGACAAACAACTGCTGGATTATCTCAGATTACACCACTCTTTGTCATCTGACTTCAGTTCTCAGGCTAACAGAAGCTAACATAATTTTAACATCTCTGTGTGAGAAGTACATATATCTTAGATGTTTGTCTAGAACTGGAAGTTATAACACAGTTAAACACGTTTAAATTTTCAACCTAGTAATTATTTCTGTTTCAAGACAAAAGGAAAACCCTCTAGCTTTAGACATTTGTGTCTTCTTGCACTGAAACTGCGATAACACATTTGTAATACAAGTTCAGCTTATTTTCTTAAAGTTTTGCAAGTTAACTCTGTATGTTCCAGCTTCTGCTATTAACAGATACATTTGCACAGGTAATAGTTTATATACATTTCTGTTCTTTTCCAGTATGGTACACTGTGGTTACATTCTTGAAGCTCAGTACATAACATACAGTTCAACACACACTTCTGCACCAGTAGTTTAATATCCACATAACATATAGTTCTCTTACATTTGTAAGACAAGCATATGAATCATATTAATATTTACAAATGACATATGATTATTTACAAAACTCAAGATAGCTGGGCTGGCAGTGCCACAGTCAGCATTGTACAAAAGACAATCCTGTAGTAGTCATATGTGAGCTGAACATTTCTGGGGTGACTCAGGGGCCAGAGCTGTGATCTATGTCACTGCAGACAGAGCCGTCAAGGATGACCATAGGTGCTGGACAGCAGACTAACAGCAGCATGTCAGTCCAGGAAGTTTATCATTTATTTAACATTTGTTAACATTGAAAGTCTGACTTGGAACAAAGCCAATTTTCAGCCGAGGCCTGGGGAGAAGCACTCCAGATGCATGTCTTTGTAATGTGGGAGGAAACCAGAGCACCTGAAGAAAACCCACATGAATGCAGGGAGGACATGCAGACTTCACACAGAAAGCACTCCGGCTGAGAATCGAACAAGGGAATGTCTTGTGAGGTGAGAGTGCTATCGCTGCACCACTGCGCCACTTATTGTTGAGATCTACTGTTTAAATTCCTGTTTCCCATGACTGCATCCCCCAATCTGCATTCCACTACATGCTTAATTCTATGACATACCTGGTATAGTGCTGTACTCCTTTGTGAGAAGAAATCCACTTGTAGTGCTATAAAGAATCACAGTCTGTCTTCATGAAGAAAGTGTCAGACCTGTTTACCATAGGCAGCAGCTTCCTTTTGTAGGTAATGCTCATGAACAGGTGATTGCCTGTGCTCCAGTCTGTGACTTCCACTTGCTAATTGCATCCAGAACAGCTGGGTTGCCTTGCCATTAGCCAGTGGCATGGCAACACAATGCTATAATTAAGGCCTTCATGTGGACCTTGCCCCTTTTCCTGGCCTGTGAGGAGGACATTATCGAGGTGTGGGAGCTACAGCATCACAGAGGGTAGGTGGAAATACTGTTTGAATTGATGTATGTCCACAGTTTTTCAAGCTGTGTTTGGCAATTGTTAACAGACTTTCAGATTATGTAGCAGTGTACTATTTAAATGTGTGTTGGGGTGAGTAAGTAGACAGGTAGATGTGAGTGTCATGCAACCTTTTTATCTGAATGTGCATGCTCCTACAGCTGATGCTGGCCTATCACCTGTGTATGTTTGTATGGGGAGACTGTGACACATGTCCCTTTCAACTGAACATTTCCCTCCCCCAACACTTTATGTATGGGTGTTGTGTGGATGCCCTGCTCTAGGTGTTTGGGAGGTATGTCAGGTCTGTAGCAGGTAGCTTGACATACTGCTGCATGTGTAGCAGGCCACAGCTGTTGCATTCTGGCCTGAAGTCAGACCAGGGATTGTGAAGACATTGGGGGACAGCAACCTGTTAATGTCAGTGAGGGTGCAGTGTCAGCTGTTATGTCACAGCATGGCCTGGTTCAAAAAAGTCCATGTGAGGCATGTGCCTGTGGTGCATATGTTACATAATAGTGGCATCCAGAGAGTGGTAGGCAATACTTACTACACATATGCACAATTGTGAAATGTGTCCCATCCTGCCGGCCTTTAATGTGCTACTGTGGGTGGCAGTGACTGTGGTAGAAGCAATCAGTTTTGCTGGATATTGCAGGGCTCAGTTATTCCTATGTTGTATTGACATGCATGTAGTTGTTGTGCCACAGACTTGGCTGTGGGCCAGGACTGTGTGTGTCCAAATGTTATACATGCTAGAAATATAACAGAGCTACTGAGTCATTAATATATTTGCAAGACATATGTGCATGCATACAGTGTGTAACACAGGATTAGCATGGACATGTGTGTTCAGATGGGTATGAAGTGTGACACTGAGCTGTCTGTCATGATTTTGTGACCCCAGTCTGCACTGCCTTGCCAGTATATCACACACAGAATAGGTTTAATAACCACTCTGCCATAAGTAGAGGGCACAACTGTGGATATTCAGCAACAGTCTGGGCAGTTGTCAGCTCTACCTAATATTGTAGGCTCATGTACATCTGGCAGCATTTATTTGTCTGTGTACTGGTTCTGCGTCTGCGTCAGAGGCCAAAGTACAGTGTGATTTGGCCCAGTATATGTATATATATATATATATATATATATATATATATATATATATATAGGAGTAGTGTGTGACTGCCAAACAGGGTATATTTCTAAAAATAGTTATTATACTCCAGAGGACAGTTGGCTTACTGGTATGTTGCTCTGACTGTAGTTCAGATGGTTATGGGGTTCAGTAATTGGCAGTGGTGTCTTTTTTCCATAATGTTACATGACTTTACTTCATGATGTATTTATAAAAGCATCAGTAATTCCCCAGAGCTGATTTGGCCTACTGATGTGTTCCTCTGACTGCAGTTCAGAAAGTCCTGGGTTCAACAGTTGGCAGCAGTGTATTTTTTCCCCTAAAGTTACATCAATGCAGTGCACAATATATTTACAAAAGCATCAAAAATTCCCCAAAGCTGATTTGGCCTACTGGTGTGTTTCTCAGGCTATAGTATACTAGGTCCTGAGTTTGAGACTTGCCAGGGCTAATTATTTTGTTGCTGGGCAGAACACTGTCTGAATCAGATAAGGTGATTAAAGCAGTTTTAAGTGGGTTTGTGCACCATGATGCCAAGCAGCACTTTGTCCCCCTTAAACCAGTGCGATTTCCAAAAAAAGAAAAGAAAAAAGGGGTAACAGGAAAGTAGTGAAATGGAGACAAGCAGAGGGAAAACAGTATGAAAGGCAGGTATGGATGTTCAGGATGGGTGTAGGAAAGGACCATAACTATCCATTTCTTCCACAGCAACAGCTGTGCATGTTGTGGACAATTTGGAATTTGGATCCTCACATCCCACAGGGAGGGGTGTGGATGATATAACTTTGAATAATTGCTGGGATGATTGATTGATGCCAGTGTCTGTGGGGGAGAAATGGAGAGCTATGTATGGGACAACATTTTGTTTATGGGACAGGTGCCTGACTGTTTTATTTTTTTTTTTGCTTTTAAGGAGAGAGTGGAATGTTGGGGAAGGGTTGTAGGTATATTTAGGAAGGTAAGTTGGATAGGAGGGGTTGTATTTGCAGATAGACAAGACAGACAAGGCAGCAGACAGGGGCAGTGCATGACACATTTGGGGTTAAACATCTTGGATGAGGAAGGTGCTTGGGAATCAGAGGACCAAGTACCCCCAGCTGGAAACAGTGGGACTGAGTTCTCAACCCATGGGCAATCACCACTGCCCCTTCATGGCCCCAAAGGTGGCTGGGCTCCAAGGCCAGCCTGCCCATTGAGGTACACCAGTCTGCCCTCTGTCTGTGTCAGGCGGTCATGCAAATCCCACTGGATGACCCTGCACACCATACCTTGGAACTGGTGTCAGGTGACAGGGTCCCCTCTGCGCCTATGCCGGGGGGATGGGCCCCATGCCCTGAGGTGGTTCCACCAGTTTACCTTCATAATGTCGGCATTCAGAATGTCAAACCCACTTCCATGAGCACCGAACTGCGACAACAAATAACCTCAAATACCAAATGTCCGAACCACAAAATCTCGCCCCCTTTTTGACCCATGTTAGCACTTGTTTGTAGGTGTGGCACGGTTGGAAATGTCAAAATACAAGGCTTTTCGATATTCAAAAGTTTTCGCGGTTCCAGTTTTCAGAAACGATTTGGTGATGTGGCCGTTTGGTCATCCTTGATCGACAATATGAAGGTAAACCAGTTCCACCCTAAGGTGGTGCAGGACCAGTGGAGGAGGCAGCTTGAGGTTGGGTCCCAGATGTGCTGTGGCCAGATGAGGTGGGACAGGCAGATCTGCTGGGATACGCCTACCCAAACATGCTATGGTGTTGAGGTTTGTCAAAGTGTATTGGTTAGTCATAAACAACACATTTCAACATTAGTTATAACAGCATGCATTGGTGTTACAATTAACCCAGAACAGTAAAATTGAAGAGAATTGCATAGCACACAGAACACATGCATACATGGAATAACAGTCTTTATTGTAACAGCATGCCAGTAACAGTTATGACAACAGGCCAACAACAGTAGAATTTCAACATGGTATGTTAGTATGCTACCACTGCAATATATGAACAATAATACAACACAAGTACCATTAGGTTTTGAGAACTACATACCTGTAGTAAAGGAGTAATAATTAGTGATGCAGATAAGGGGTAGAGGGAGAGAAAAGCATTCCATTAATGACTGTATACGCTGTAGTTTTCACAACAGTACTGCTCAGTACTCTACAGGTCTGCCTTTACTTTACATCTACATGTGCCCTATAGCTTCTGTAGCGCGTACATACCTGTTAAGCTGTCGACCTGGAATGGTATGGGTGAAGCTGTGAGAACTATAGTTACATAACTAGTGGGGAGTCCTACATGTCAGGTTTACATATATGACAAACAAGGTGTACCCTGCACTGATGTGTGAGTGTGCTTCTGGCATACTTCAACTGGATTTATATCTGTGTCCAAGGTTATTGGTAACAGTGATCAGTACTCGTGACAGTGTGACACTTGACAGACATGTATTGGGAAGAGTGCTGTCATTTCTTGGCATGAGGTTGGACTATCAGCACACATTCACACACACACACTCAGCAGACATACAGTACTACATATGTAGACAGTTTAATATACCCTTCATACAGCTAATACAAACATTTCCTTACCTGTAAGCCCTGTGGAGAAAATATCTTCTAACACTACATGACTGTTTCTACAAATAGTCAGGATTACTTGTCTGTAACTATACATACTTCTTAGTACCAGTCCCTGGATTCCAACCATGGTCTATGTGTGCAAAAATGAACAACATATCTATTTTTTACCACAGTGAGCTACTGGGTCACTGCTATGACTGCTTGACTGATTTGTGCCTAAAACTCACTTGGTTACAAAGTCTGACCTGGTAATATAAGTGGAGTGTCACAGAAGACTGCAGTGACAGTGGAACATACATGCATGAAATTCATGCATGACAGAGATAGTTGGTGAACTGTGTATTAATACTTTGAATGCAGGTGTGCACATTTATCCCCTAGTGGATGTAAATATGAATGATCCGTACAGACCATAGTAGGGTGCTGGGTTGCATACCAGACCCATATACATTTGTACATCATGGATTTGCAGTCTCCACCTTTTACAGTCCCATACTTGCATGCATCAGCGTACCTACATTCAGGAATACGTATAGCTGAAATGCAAAGGTTAACACAAGACATTCCCGAAGGGAACACACTCTAATACATTACACATTGTTATTCAAGGTTCAGATCTTAGTGCAAAACATATATCAAATTGCATTGTATCTTGTTTTACAGCTACACATCTACACTTTAGCATAACAGTTCTTTATCACCCAAACTTTACTCAGTTCATGGTGTCACAGCCATATTTGGTGTGGAGCACCTGTACTATTGTATTTCTTCAACAACAGACCAGAATAAACACAACGCTTGGTGGAAATAACTTTATTGAGGGTGACATGACACAGTGGTTTATTACATTCAAAATTCTGACATCAGTTGTACTGCATATTCTGTAGATGATGAACGAATGTCATTTATTACCTACACAGTTTCAATCATGGTGTATGCTATTATAAGATGTTTAGTATTAATTAAGTATATACTTATGTCATTCCTACACAGTATTACCAAAGTATTAGCGTTCTTTCATCAATAGTAGCTTGTTTGATGCCTTCACCTGTATTGCACAGTACCTGGCATTATTCACTTATATTAATGTGGGTCTAAGAATACATTTATTGCAGTACACTCAGAACAGACTATACCTACTGGCAGTAAGCAATGTACTCTTTCTTATTTATTATACTATATATTGCAAGATAGATCTGTACTCACTGCACTGTCAGTGCATCCTTGCTAGGCGCCCGGTGTGGGCCTCTACATTGCAAGTCCTCTCCTCTGCAGGTGTAGAGGGAAAATACACCATTATGCATACCTGTCTATCACATATTCATGCTAGAATTTGGTAAAGCAATGATTCATATACTTACAAACTGCTGGGACATTCCCATCCCAAGCATCCTGGATCCATTGGGCCAAGAGCATCCTCTTCCTCCACTTCAGGTCATCATAGTGGTGATGCACCTGCTCACCAGTGTAAGGAATTCCAGTGGCATTGGTGAGCTCATGTGCCAGATGGTCCCAGGCCTCAGACTTTTATTCTGAGCCCTGGTACTGGCTTTGCGGCAGTCTGTGGTCATGTTTTTTAACTAGGAGCCCAGCCATGACCCTGGACTTCAAAATGCCCCAGCACTGTGCCTAGAAAGCTCTCTCCCTCTCCAGCTCCTGCCATAGATCATACACGGTTCAAACTCCAACAGGTTCTGGCTGTATTCCCACCTGCATGGCTTAAATAAGACTATTTTCCCATGCTTTGCCACCATTGGACCATTTTCAAAAATGCTAAACACAGTTCAGCAGTGCGCAAACCCGCTAAGCTAAGTTGAGGAGTGATTAAAGTGGCAAGGACTTTGTAGGGGTTAGTGGTGCACAAATCTGCTTTGCTCAACTGAGGACTTCTTAGAATGGGACTGCTTAGCAGTGCTCAAACCAACTAAGAGGAACTAAGTATTGCTCAGACATGTCCTGTTTAAGCATTGCTTAGCTTGGCTCAGCAGCGATTAGAAAGGTTTAACTAAGGGCAAATAAGAGTTCCACCTGATATCATAAATATATATTGACATTAATTACTCATTATTGATACTTTGTTATTATGTGTTTGTATTTTACTTTAATTACTGTACCTTGGTGTACAACTGAACTGTAATGGACACTTGTGTTTAACTGGAACTTTTCACATCTTATATGCACTGATACTGAGATTCTGGACTAGCTACACTAACCTGGTTGACAGATATCAATAACTAGGGCAATAAAAAGATAGAAATAGAAATGATTTCCGATGTAAAAGCTGAATGGTCTGTCTTGGTATTTGAACCGTGCACCTACTGCACACAAAGTTGTGACTTTAACCATTCAACTAACTCAGCTGTGAAGATTTCAGCTATACATTGCTATATAGCTTTTCGTTATGTTTAAGCACTGCTGAGCAACACATTGCACCACGCAAACATGCTTAGCTATGCTTAAACTTGAAAAAAATAAATAAATAAATAAATTTAACATGAAATAAAAAAATCACACTGGGACATTTACTTTCCATGCAGTATGGCACTCTGACAGTACAAGGGGTGTGTTACTGACACTATAACACCCCCCTGTGTGACATAACTAGACAATTACATTCATAAGTGTCTGTGGACACTTTCTTTAATCTTTAAGTGCCGTACAGCACTTTGACAGTGCAGAGGATGTGTTACACATCTGCAAGCACTGTAACACACCCCCTAGCACTGATTCAGAAACCATGTACATGGTTCTTCCTCAGTAGCATGCCTTTATTAATATGCAAGGTGCGCTGCAAAGGGGGAGCTGCAGACATGGCCAGCATACACTCCATGCAGGAATTACACTATTCCTACATGGAGTTTATTACATCTCGGGGATTATCTTCTAAAACTTTGATGACTAACAGTTTTAAAATGCTACATAAATATTAAAGTCAAACATTTCCCATCTCTGTTTATACATTAATAAAACCCAAGTATATCATGCATTTAATGAGTAACTGTCAGTATAATACAGAAATGATAAACTACTTTTTTTATTTTACTTTTGTTTACCAGGTTTGTCTGATTTGGCTTAGTCAAAAACTATTTTCAGTGAAGGACATGGGAGAAAAGTTCCATCATATTACAAACATTTTTGAGCAGACATTCAGTAATGTACATGAACACTCATTAAGTAATATAAATAAACAGTTACACATACATCTGCTAATTACATTCACATAAAATGAAGGCAATTATTACAATATAAAAGATACTTAATGCATTTGTAGATGTTGAACATTGAGTATTTGATGAGGTTTATTATTGGGTTTGTCAAATAGATAATAGATCATGTGATTAGTGCTTATAAATTGAAAGAAGCTGAGGTGAAGGAAAGAACTAGGAAGGGCAGAAAATGTTAATATTGTAGTTAAGGGCCGGCATATAAAGCAAGTTCATAGATAACTATGATAGAAGTACACAGGTGGAGCAGTGAGCAGTTTAAAAATGTATTTATAAGGCTGAGAGATGCTGAGAGATTCAGGTACTGTTGAAGACTGATTGTAGGGGATAGAATTCTGAATGAAAAGAAATGGTTTGTGGACATGGCAAGCTGATGATAACTGTGGCATTTATCCTAGCGATATATAGGAGCAGATCCATCATTTTGTTAGGTGAAGTTTCAGATCTGTTTTAAATGAGTTTGTTTTCTGAATGGATTTTAGTGGTAGTGAGATGGGGTTCCATAGTTTAGCTACACTGTTTGAATAAAGACAATCACCTGCTGCATTAAACAATTTGGTTATAGTGATCAATAACTTCTCTAGAGAGTAAGTTAAGTAGTGTTGTATTAATTTGTTAAAGGCTGGGCAGTTTTCTGGCTTACAGAGAAGTTTGTATATTGTAGTTAGTTAAAAAAGAGCTAGGTGATGTGATAATTCTAACCTTCTTAATTCTCTGAGGGATAAACTGTGATGTGTTCTATTGTTATAGTTTACTGCAAAAGTTGTTATTTTATTATAACATTGCTCAAGTTTGGACAGTTGTGAGACCCGAAGGTTAGTGAAGATTGGATAGCATTGAAGAGAGATTGTAGGAAGAGAGAAGAGGCTCTACATCTTTTGTCTATGTCAGTGAGGTAGGTACTTACTCTGTATGATGTACCTAGCTTTGCTACATGGTGGTTGAAGTTCAACAGGTCATCTATGATGGCACCCAGTAATTTTGTGTGGTTTACTTGCTCTACTATGATGCTGTTGGCAGAGAATATAGTGAATAATGTTGTTTTGGTAGAGATATGTTTTGGGATAAAGAGGAGTAATTTAGTTCTTGCAATTGTGACTAATTTAGCCATGTTTCATTAGATAAGAATCGTTGTGTAAAGTCTTGGAGTTTAGAGAGAGAGATCTGGCAGAGCAGATTAGAGATGAGTCATCAATGTATTGAACTAAGGCAGTATTTTTGTAGCAGTGTGTAGGTCATTGATGAAAATGTTGAACAGTATGAGGCCTAATATAGATTCTTGTAGGACAGCAATAGTTACTGGCAAGAAGGTGGAGAAATCATTTTTCCATGTCATTGCTTCTACTCTGAGAGGTAAATATGGAAACCATTCAGCAAAGAGTTGATAGGCCCCAAGGATAAGAGTTTATGTAAGAGAATTTTGTGGCAGACAGTATCAAAAGCATTTGAAAAATCTAGGAAGATGGTGGAGACTAGGTTGTTGTCATTTCTATTGGTGCTGACACTATTAACAAACTACAAGAAATGAGTAGTTGTGTTACAATGACGATGGAAACTGTTTTGGATCTTATATAGAAGATGATACTCTATTAGAGAGTTGAGACCTGGCATAAAAACACATTTTCTGATATTTTTAATAGTGGAGATAAAAATGGCAATTTGCCTACACTATGAAAGATCTCTATTGACTCCACCCTTGTGCAGTGGAATAATAAATGACTTATTTCAGTAGTGAAGGGACTTTATTTTCAGATATGGGTTGATTTATTACAACTGAAACTGGAAATGTGTTAGCCTAAGCTGCCATTTTAAGATATTTGCCAGGTAGTTTGTCAGGTGTAGTTGCAGAAGGCTTTAATTTTTGATGGTATGTGTGGGAAATGGTTGAAAGGAGAAATGAGGTTTGGTAACAAACCAATTTGTCCAGGGACATCTTCAGAGTGGGGTTAGATAAATATATTAGTAGGAGTGAGAGGGTAGGGGAGGAAAGGGTTAAATGGGAAGGAGTGATGATTGGGAGAAAATAAGGTAAGAGTAGGGAGGGGCTTACGGGGTTTATGCAAGTGCAACTGGGTAAGGAATTACATTTTGGCATGAAGCCACTACTTTGCTTTTTTGAAGAGAATGTGTGCCTGTTTCATGGGTTGCGAGATCCCCGTGAAGAATGGTTGTCGGTTGCGCATGTGTGTGTGGCACTAATGAGCATAGGGCAGGGTTAAGGCTGTGTCTGGCTTAATGTATTGATGTCACTCTGCCACCTTAGAAAATGGCAGTTGCAGTAGCACAGGAGGTAGCAAATGTGGGGAGGGCAGATTTGCTTCATATTTTACATGGATACTGTAATAACACTGCTCACCAGAATAGTAAAGATAACATGTGAAGAACCCATAAGTGCTATTTTGTCAGCCATGGGGTGGGGGTATTAGTTGCTGTTTTCTAGCTTCCATTTATTTTGTTTTAGCATTATGTGAAGCCATTATTTTTGGTTTAAGTGCTGCTGTTTGGGAGGCTCTGTCATTGATTATTTTTGTGCTATCCATGACTTCAAACATCGGTGTGAGTAAGTGCTCATGCTATTGGAGTCCCTTTGTCAGTAAAGTACAGTCAGGGTCATGAGTTGTGTCATAACTCACAGAGCAAACCCTACTAGTGTGGCACCAGTGCCTCCAGGCATATTCACATGGAAGTGATTCTCAGGTGCAGAAGAGCAGTATCTCTTATCTCACCGGTTTGCCTCATGTTTTGGTCTACTCATCATAGAATTTGTGGTTTTCATTAAATTACTGAGGATTAAGTAGTAAATAATGGCATAAATTAGACTTTCTGGGCAGAGACCTTGGTCATGGGGCTGTGCACATTTACTGTGGGCTGTATACCTTTTCTGGGATTGTTTGATTATCGCTCCTTCCTTGACTGTGTGGTGTAAAGTGGTATGATGCTTTTGTAGTTGGTAAGATGCATTCTACTGCAGTGGGGGAGTGATCTAGGAGGTGTTATGTCTTGGTAGGGGATCAGGTACTTCATCTTTTGTTTGGATATTTTCTGATGGAAATTCTTTGTAATGACTGATCTTTGCATCATTAGCTCTATCGAATGAAGGACAAATTAACAGAATTTGGGAGGGATCCGAGATAGGTACACTGTTATTTTAATATATTGACAGAATGAGAGGATGTGAATTGGAATGTGTGTATTGTTTGTTTTGTGCAGCACACTTCATGTTCTTGGTGTGTAGCACCATATGATGGCTATAAAGTTTGTTCTTTTCTTGCCCCACCTGATATTGGATCCTAGAGAAGAGATATTAAGCATTGCAATTCAGTGGTTGAGATCTATGCCTCCTGGTTTAATTGTCTGGGTCGATCTTTTTGGCTGTGGGGAAACCATGTTTTATTTCATAGAAGCAACTTGTACATGTGTTGTAATTTTGCATTTTATAAAAGGTAACCTCATAGTCATGATATTCTTGTTATTTACTACTGTGCTTTATGCAACATGTTGGTTACAGTTTTTTTTCACCTAGAAAATTTTAAATTCATGCCACGGCAGTCAAAATTAATGAAAGAACAAGTACTGTATGATGACTTTGCCCTGTACAGAGGTGCATAGGTATTTGATCTTGCAAGGAAACTATTGACTAAATCAGCCTTGTGGATTTAAATTATTATGCTTTGAACAAAATG
The DNA here is from genome assembly GCF_019279795.1 of Protopterus annectens. Classification (NCBI taxonomy): domain Eukaryota; kingdom Metazoa; phylum Chordata; order Ceratodontiformes; family Protopteridae; genus Protopterus; species Protopterus annectens. The sequence goes on along the minus strand of NC_056727.1, from coordinate 383,466,775 downwards.
TCCTGTGAGATACCACTCTGGCCGATTGATGTTGTATTCTTTTCAAGCAGGTACTGAATTAGTTTAGGGTGGTTAGAAAAGGTGATGATTAATAGTGATAACTTTGTCATCCTCATCATCATCTTGACCATGGTCATTGACAAAGCAGCAAGCCAAATGTATTTCAGTCTGAAATTTAAAGTGTAGCCTATTAAGCTGATTATTATCACGAGAGTGTGAGCAGGCATATAGTGGTTTGCATAAAGTTCTGAAATATTTCAGATTGATTCAGAAAAACTTCAACATGTCCATGTCCATTATGATAAATATACACTTGTTACTATAAATAAACTGAATCTAAACAATTTACAGAAAATGAGGTCATAATGGTCGGATGAATTGTTCCAGTACAAGCATGACTTAATGATGTCCCCACTGTAAAGATTATTGTAAGCATAGCACTGTTTCATTACTTGTATTGTGGGTAAGATGTCTTCCATATAATGACTGTTGCATTTCTGACAGAGCTTTCAGACATTACAAAATGTATTTGAGTTTTATGAGATGGCTTTGTCAGTCTGGAGTCTGAAACTTTGCTCATCACTGGTTTATTATGAAAGGAAATATCAGTTCTTCTCTGGCAATCTCAAAATAAAGTATCATTAGTGGTAGTTCTTGCACTGGCAAACACAGAGATTGCAAATTCGGATTTATAAGGATCTTGTTATACCATACTGATCAACAGCATTGCCCTTTTTCAGTATTTTAATTTCTGAACTAGAAGTTCAGGATAGTAAGCTCGATACTAAATCTTCTGCAGTTTGAAGACACTATGATATCCTTCAAGCATGAATCAGAAAGATGGGTATATTTATATTCTACTTTGTATAGGTACACAACCTGACTGTCAGCCTTAGAATATTTTCCACAGGTTTTCCATTAGGTCATCAGTGACAAGAAAATAAGATGGATGTCATTTAACTTCATGTCAATCAATTATCTCCCCGAGTTTCAAAATAAGTCAAGTGCTCTACCAGAGGTTACTGAGCAGGACAAATGTCTGTATCTCCCACCTTTTTTCCTAATGATGCAGTACAATGCAATCTGTCTTGACTACTTGTTATCTATTATTTGAGGATCTATCCTTCTAATGCAGTAGGTTACATTCCATGTACTAGGAACTTGCCAGATAAAGTAATATAGAGGGAGCATAAAGGAGCTAATCTAAGTTGATTTACAGAAAATTTGATTTATAGCAATCTGAATAAAAAAAAAAGGGGGGGTGGTTTGTCCCATACCTTGGTACAGATTTCTGCAGTATGTTCTTTTGCTAGAAGTGAAAGGATTTGAGGGAGATGGCACGCGTCCTTGGCAGTGCCTCAATGTTAAGAAATTCTTGGTTTGTGTGCACTGAAAATGTACCATTTTTCTTTCCTTTTGCAGATGGGGGAAGTGCAGAAGGCATCATGCAGTGGCCTGAAAGAAGTGGATTTGAAAGTTGACAGATTCTGATGGGACTGATCTTCCTGCTGCTGGAATGGCGCACAATGAGGTCGCGAGTAATCACCTTATTAGTTGTTTAAGAATCTGTGTGGTTTGGGACTAGTGGGGGTACAGACGAGGAAGAGGTATGTCAAGGGCTGGGTCAAGCAGGTGTGAGGATGTCCACCTGCAGGGTGGAGTCACATTAATAGGAGGTTGGGTTACATTTTACTGGGCATTGTAGATGGGCTTGAGTTGGGTAGGTAGAGCAGTATGAGGTGTGTGTGTGTGTGTGTGTGTGTGTGTGTGTGTGTGTGTGTGTGTGTGTGTGTGTGATGCATGACAAATTGGTTTCTGTTGTTTAACCAGATGGATGACGTGGAATGATAGCTTTAAAGGGTTGGAAAAGGGGAGTACAAGGATATTTGAATTCATTGATGTTGATGGGGTTAGTCTGATGGCAGCAGAAATTTCAAATAGTAAGTTTTAGGTTTTAGTGTTTCACTGCCTACATGTAAACGGACTTATGTGTGTTGAATTTCAGTAGGTTGGGTTCCATGTAGTCGGGGCTTGGTTGTTATTGACAGAGTGGTTAGATTTGGGAGGCATGACTTTGGGGCTCCTGTTATAAGGAAGGCATTATAGTAGGGCATCTTCATAAATGCAGGGGTAACATATGGAAAGAAAGCTTCGGGGGGGGGGTCAAGTCTGAAGTTGCAGGTTGGCCAGTTTGCTTTGGTCGTTTTGGGTGAGGGTTAACAAATGGGTACATTGTTTACCATTGTAGTGCCTTGGGATGGGTTTCAGTTAGGTTTGTTCATGGGGAGTAACAATTGTTTCAAATGTGGCAGGAAATGTTGGGTTAGGGAGCATAATTAGAGGGTTGTTTTGTGGTTTGTTGGATGTCAGGAAAGAAGGATGACTTGGGGGATGTGAAGATAGGTTTTGTTGCAGGGGTTGGTTTTAGAAATGGAGGTTTGTGGGATTATAGTTTATGTAGCATTTTATATGATGGAGGTATTTCTGTCATTTAGAATGTGGTTTGTTGGTCAGCAGTTTAGCCTGGTTATTATGTGTTCTGTTCATATCACATAGTTGGATTTTGAAAGGGAATTTCAATTTTGTTACACACATTGGAGGGGGGGTGGAATAGGGTTGCAGCTAGGCATGATGGTAGGAATTGCTCTTGCGTGGTTTCGCTTGGCATTGGGTTTAATGTTTTGGGACTCTTTATGATGTACTATTGGTAGTGGAAATGAGAGTTTCTTTAAGGTACAGAAGTTACACAAAGTTATGCTTATTATTTCAGTATTGGAGAGGGATCATTGGATTATTTTAACCATTTAGTCAATTGGGGGCTTGTGGTATTTATATGGCAGGGTGTTGGGTTGATGAAAGGGATCCAGTTTGGTTTTAGGTGAATGCTTTACACCAAATGATGATTGATTTAACCCTCTTGTTATGGGTGGTTAGGCCTGCAAATTTTTATAAGAGGGAGGGGGAACAGCCTGGTCAGGCAGGTGGGTGGACAAGAGGGACAGGTGTGCCCTCGTCTGTTACGCCTCTGTTTTTTTGGCTGTTCATTTTAATAAGTTGAAAGGAAAGTGTTGTTTGGTGGTGGCTTGACAAATAAGTAAGCAGAGGTAAGGATACTGCTTATTTGGTGGGATGTGTAATTCAATAAATGGTAAATGAAGTGAGTGGTGGGACGCTGCTTCATAAGTAAGAAAGTGTAGGCAGGGTCACTGCTTACTTGGTCAGGATGAGCAAGGTCACGCTGTCCCGATTAACATTACATGGATGTTGATGTAGGAATTCAATCAGCTATACTATGTTTCAGTTGTACCGAAACAAAACCAATTTACACTTGAACTATAAAAACAAAAACAAAGGTGGAAAGATAAAACCACACAAACTATTTATTGTGTGCACTTTCGTACAAATATTCTTATGCACTTCTTCAGACAATGTTACCCAGCTAGCCATGCTTTAAATAAACTAAATAATTAAACCAATTAACATAATAAATTGATCATTAACTAGACTAAACATGAATTCAGCACTGTTAAAAAGACATTCTCAAATTACTTAAAAATACATAAATGTTCAAATAAATTAAAAATGGGAACAACTAATCTTATAAATTTACTTTGTGTACTCTTAAGACACCATAGTGATTTATAAGTGTTATTCATCTCTATGTATATCCTAGAGCATATTTACCATAAATATTATTTTACAAAAAATATTTTAAGGTAAATATTATGATAAACATGATTCACCTGTCCAATGCTTTTAATTTTAACAGGCATTTGATGGAACATGCTTCATTTAATCCAGGATAGATATGTGCATTAGTCTGCAATTGCCACATTAATTCACATTCTTCAAGCTTAAGTTGCCATGGGCCACCTTGTAGATTTTTCCAAACATGATCAACAACAGTGAATTGAAAGCTATGTGACTGAAACTCAGCTATGTGCCTAGCCAAGGCATTTGTGCTGATGTTCCTGGCAATATTATAAAGATGTTCATATATGTGTTGTTTAAATGGACACTCAGTTTTACCTAAATAAAAAGCTGAGCAATGTCTACAGGAAGCCAAATAAACTATGCCTTGGCTATCACAAGTAAATTGGCCCTTGATAAAATATTTTGTCCCTCAAACAAATACAAATGTCGCCATCTGGACGTACTTGCAATAATTACAACGTCCACATTTGAACATTCCTTGAGCGTGTCTATACTTGAGACCTGGGGCTTCAAATAACATTTTTAATTTAGGACCACGTTTGAAAGTTACCAGGGGCCTCATCCCTATCATGGTCGTATGATCCTCTAAGATGAGATTCCACTTATTGACCAGAATGTTTCTAAATTCAGATGCCTTGGTTGAATATTGGGTCAGAAAGCTGGTAATATAACTTTGCCCTCCTTTCTCCTGTATATTTTGGTCATTAAGTCGTAAATCTGGTAAACTCAAAGTTTCCCCTATCCGAAATGTGACCTCTTGACATGATATGTTTGAAATGCCCTACCTCTCTCTTTAATCTGACCTCACCGATAAGGTGGTCAATGAGTGAAACTGGGTAACCACAATTAATAAACACAGTTTTCAAATTTTGGCATTCCCCCAAAAAGTCATCATCACAAGAAATTCTAGAAGCTCTGACTAACTGACCCTTAACCACCGCTCTCTTTTGGTGGTATGGATGATTGCTTTGAAAATGTAAGAAAGATTTGCAATAAGATTTCCTATGAATGTCTACTGCAAACCTTTTAAACGTTACATCCTTACAGAGGTAAATATCTAGAAAGGTAATGTTCTGGCAATTAAATTGGAAAGTAAATTCCAAAAAGTTTGTGAAGGATGTGATAATCTGATCTAAATGGTCTGCATCCCTTGCATCACCTTTAAGGATGAAAAACATGTCATCCTGGTACCTAGTGTACCAAGCAACTTTTTCTTTAAAGATTGAATTTTGTAATAAAAATGTCCTCTCCCAAAAAGCCATGATGGCATTGCCAAAACTGCCACCACAAGGGGAGCCCATAGCTACCCCTGATTTTTGGAGAAAATATTCCCCTTTAAACATAAAGAAATTGTTGCTTAAATCCTACTTGTTTGAAAAGCAGAAATTCCCTCACCCACTCTAAACCAGGGTCTTGAGGAAGGACTATATATATAAGACTTTAATATCTACAGTCAAGAAGTTGTATGATGGATCAGATGACAATTTGTTCAAATTTTCTAAGAAATGCCAGGAGTCACGACAAATTTGTAATTCCGACTGTAAAGGGAGCTTCAGCTTGGAATCTACCCACTTTGCAAAGGCATATGTGATGGATTTATGTCCATCAATAATAGGCCTTAGGGGAGGGTCACCTACATTTTTGTGCAATTTAGGTGTACCAAAGATGACTGGTATTAAAGGTGCTGACATGCTTAGGTACTGATAAGTATCAATAGAAATAGAGGCTTCTATGAACAAGTCACTTAAAAATATTCTAATACGTTGGTATGCTTGATTCAATTCATTTAAGGAAACTTTCTCATAGTTAGCACTAAACAACATACTATGCATTCTTCTACTATATTCAGCCTCATCCATGAAAATGATGCCCCCACCTTTATCAGGCTGCATTACTCAGACATTATGTGCTTTAACATAAGCAATAAAGTCTCTTTCTGCCTTTGAAATGTTACAAGTTTGACTTGAAAATTGATGATTATTAATGAGAGCTCTAAAATGCATTTCAGTCATTTTCTCGAATAAGGCTAAAGTCCCCTGTAATGGGGGATTGAATACACTAGATACTCATTCATTCGTTAGTAAAGTAGTGTTATTACCAAACATGACATTTAAATTCAGCTTGCGCACAAACAACTTTAAGTCACAAACGGTTTTAGCTAAATTAGGTTTAAAACTCGGTACAAAGTTGAATCCTTTACCTAAAAACTCAACCAAACATTGTGGGATACTAATAGAGCTAATGTTGCAGATAATAAAGTCACCTTGGTTACTTTTATAGATGGTTAAATTATCCAAGTGATCTATATAGGCTATCTCCTGCAACGGTTGTTTCTTTTCTTCTGTTCTTTGGGATTTCGGTTGCTGTATTGCACCTTGTTGGTAGTTCTTTTGCCATCCTGGTGAAAATCCTGTTCATTAGCTTTGCGAGCATTTAATCCATTAGATTCCCCATGATATTGTCGTTGCTGGTTATTTTTAATCCGCTCACTACGCCGGACTGCTGAATTATTCTGATTATTAGTGACATAACCAATGTTAGTACTGTCATCAAGATGAGCCGATGTCTGGTTGTCAGTTGCCAAGGTAACAGAAAAATTGTATGCAGCTTTGTTAAGGGTAGAAGGAGGATCTGGATAAACCATATTCTGATTGTATTCGACTTTGTCCCTGTTTAACTTACGAGTTTTGGTATCCATGATTTTGACCATAAGTGAATGTATGCTTGAAAAGATTCTCTTAAAGTCATATTCGTATCTATTAAATTCAGGGTCAGTCTTAACGTCATTATCAAGTTTTTCTACTTGCCCCTTCAGTTCACTCATTTGTTTATCATAGTTACTAATAAGTATTTCAAGAAATTCAAGGCCTTGTTTATTAAACATATCCACCAACTGTAAGTGGAATTCAGAGTTCTTTATGAGACCGGAAGGATATTTCCATTGTTTTAAGCCTTTCGGTACCAGTTTGTATTTGATACACTCCTTGAAATAAAGAATTTCCATTTGTAACTTCTTATATTTGAGTAATTTGTTTTAAGCAACAATTTCTTTATGTTTAAAGGGGAATATTTTCTCCAAAAATCAGGGGTGGCTATGGGCTCCCCTTGTGGCGGCAGTTTTGCCAATGCCGTCATGGCTTTTTGGGAGAGGACATTTTTATTCCAAAATTCAGTCTTTAAAGAAAAAGTTGCTTGGTACACTAGGTACCAGGATGACATGTTTTTCATCCTTAAAGGTGATGCAAGGGATGCAGACCATTTAGTTCAGATTATGACATCCTTCACAAACTTTTTGGAATTTACTTTCCAATTTAATTGTCAGAATATTATCTTTCTAGATATTTACCTCTGTAAGGATGTAACGTTTAACAGGTTTGCAACACACATTCATAGGAAATCTACATATTGCAATTCTTTCTTACATTCTCAAAGCAATCATCCATACCACCAAAAGAGAGCGGTGGTTAAGGGTCAGTTAGTCAGAGCTTCTAGAATGATTTCTTGTGATGATGACTTTTTGGGGGAATGCCAAAATTTGAAAACTATGTTTATTAATCGTGTTTACCCAGTTTCTCTCATTGACCACCTTACCGGTGAGGTCAGATTAAAGAGAGAGGTAGGGCATTTCAAACCTATTATGTCAACAGGTCGCATTTCGGATAGGGAAACTTTGAGTTTACAAGATTTACCACTTAGTGACCGAAATATACAGGAGAAAGGAGGGCAAAGTTATATTACTAGCTTTCTGACCCTATATTCAACCAAGGCATCTGAATTTAGAAACATTCTGGTCAATAATTGGGATCTCATCTTAGAGGATCATACGACCATGAACTTGGTAGGGATGAGGCCCCTGGTAACTTTCAAACGTGGTCCTAATTTAAAAATGTTATTTGAATCCCCTAGTGTCAAGTATAGACACGCACAAGGAATGTTCAAATGTGGACATTGTAATTATTGCAAGTACGTCCAGATGGCAACAATTGTATTTGTTCGAGGGACAAAATATTTTATCAAGGGACGATTTACTTGTGATAGCCAAGACATAGTTTATTTGGCTTCTTCTAGACATTGCTCAGCTTTTTATTTAGGTAAAACCGAGTGTCCATTTAAACAACGCATATATGAACATCTTTATAATATTGCCAGGAACATCAGCACAAATGCCTTGGCCAGGCACATAGCTGAGTTTCAATCACATAGATTTCAATTCACTGTAGTTGATCATGTTTGGAAAAATCTACGAGGTGGCCCATGGCAACTTAAGCTTGAAGAACGTGAATTAATGTGGCAATTGCAGACTAATGCATATATCTATTCTGGATTAAATGAAGCATGTTCCATCAAATGCCTGTTAAAATTAAAAGCATTGGACAGGTGAATCATGTTTATCATAATATTTACCTTAAAATATTTTTTGTAAAATAATATTTTTTGTAAAATAATATTTATGGTAAATATGCTTTGGGATATACATAGAGATGTAATAACACTTATAAATCACTATGGTGTCTTAAGAGTAGCACAAAGTAAATTTATAAGATTAGTTGTTCCCATTTTTAATTTATTTGAACATTTATGTGTTTTTAAGTAATTTGAGAATGTCTTTTTAACAGTGTTGAATTCATGTTTGGTCTAGTTAATGATCAATTCATTATGTTAATTGGTTTAATTATTTACTTTATTTAAAGCATGGCTAGCTGGGTAACATTGTCTGAAGAAGTGCATAAGAATATTTGTACGAAAGCGTTCACAATAAATTGTGTGGTTTTACTTTTCCACCTTTGTTTTTGTTTATATGTTTCAGTTGTAGTTTAATAAATATTGGCTAACAAAGCTATGTTTATGGAAGTTTAATAAAGGTCGTCAAACTTCATTCGATGTGATGTGTTTATTGAAGGGGACCGGGATAAATGAGGTTTGATAACAAACCAATTTGTCCAGGCACATCTTCAGAGTGGGGTTAGATAGATATATTAGTAGGAGTGAGAGGAAGGGAAGGAAAGGGTTAAATAGGAAGGAGGGATGACTGGGAGGAAATGAGGTAAGGGTAGGGAGGGGCTTAGGGGATTTATGTAAGTGTAACTGGGTAAGGAATCACATTTTGGCATGAACTTGCTACCCACCCTCCCTCTCCTTTTTTGGTGGAATAAGTGGGGATTGGGGTTATTTCATGAAACTGGGTAGGGCGGAGAAGAGGGACAGATATGGACTATTCTATTCCCCCTCTTGGTTTTTGGATGTTCATTTCAATAAGTTGAAAGGTTCATAGGTTCATAGGTTCATAGGTTCATACTAGGCTATCTGCCCAAGGGCATTTATAAGCCTAGCCCATAGTTATGTGGCTTTCGCCACCCCTTTAGTCTGAATAAAAACTATGCCTATCATTTTGCTGTGCCTCTGTCAAGCAGTGACGCTGAAGTAATCCCTGGGGTATATCTGCAATCTCCCATCCATTGGTCAAGATTCCTCTTGAACAAGACCAGAGAGGTGCTCTGCCTCATATGTACCGGGATTTTGTTCCACAGCATAGGGAGTCTCTGGGTGATGAATCTGTCCCTCCAGCACGTTCTATTTATAACCGTGTCAAGGTTTAAGTCTCCCGCCCTTGTGGTTCTGAGGGATCTAGATTTTTTGAGGTGAAGCATATTCATCAAATCTGGGTTTGACATGGCCTTATATGTCAGGCACAGGTCACCTCTGAGCAAGCGGTATGAGACTGAATAGAGCTGGAGTTCTTTCAGTCGGGCAGCATAAGACATATTTTGAGACCCTTTATCCTTTTGGTGAGGAACTTTTGGGGCCTTTCAAGCTGCAGCAGGTGTCTGGTCAGATACATTCGAACGGGCATTGTACTCAATCATAGGTCTAATAAGTGATGAGTACAGGGGACGATGACCTCCCTTGATCTAGATGTGAATCCCTTCATGATCAGGTGGGTGATATAGAAGGTTTTCCTAACTACTTTAGCAACATGAGTGTCAAACGAAGGCTACTGTCAACCTGGGTCCCCAGATCTCTGATGACTTTTTCTGTGCTCAGTGGATTGCCACCTATATGGTAGCTAGGGGTAGCCTTGTTTTTCCCAAAGGGTATGACTATGCATTTTTGGCGTTTAACTTCAGGCCATGGCTCTGGCACCAGTTATCCATTTCTGTGAGGCCCTTCTGGAGGATATCTGTGTCAGATGTATTTTCGACTATGGCGCCCAGTTTGCAGTCATCTGCAAACTTTGTCAGCCATAACCCTCCTGTGTTTGCTTGTACTTCAGAAAAGTAGATGCCGAACAAGAGTGGACCCAGGACTGAGCCCTGTGGGACACCACTTGTGACAGGCTTTGAGTCTGACATGGCTCCAGCAACTCTGACCCTGTGGGTTCTGTCACTTAGCCAGTTTGCAACCCATCTTGTGATGTATGGGTTTACATTCAAGCTGATGAGTTTTTCGATGATACCTGAGTGGGGTATTGTGTCGAAGGCCTTTGCCAGGTCGAGGTAGGCTGTATGGACTGCCTTTCCTCATCAATGGCCTTGGTGACTGTCTCGAAAAAGTCAACCAAGTTTAAGAGGCAGGATCTGCCTTTGACAAAGCCAAACTGAGTTGGATCCAAAGTCTGCAAGTTCCCTATGTCTTTATTTATGAGTTCCATTATGATCCTCTCCATGGCTTTGCAGATAAGGCTTGTCAAGCTAATGGGGCGGTAATTTCCAGGGTCTGTGGAGGCACCGCCCTTATGAAGTGGGACCACAGTCGCCGTGCGCCACTCCTTGGGTACGTATCCTGAGGTGAGGCTAAGATTAAACAGCTGTCCTAACTGTGGGTTTAATTCCTCATTGAGTTCATGAAGCACACAGCCGGGGACACCATCCGGTCCCATGGATGCTGTGTTTTTTGCCTTAGTGAGGGCAGTTCTCACCTGGGCGTTGGAGATGTTTGGGGGGCTACAATCCTCTGGAATAGATATCTCTCCTTTTGGGGGGGAGGAAAGTGTTATTTGGTGGTGGCTTGACAAATAAGCAAGTGGAGGTAAGGATACTGCTTATTTGGTTGGATGTGTAATTCAATAAATGGTAAATTAAGTGAGTGGTGGGACGCTGCTTCATAAGTAAGCGAGTGGAGGTATGGACACTGCTTACTGGGTCAGGATGAGAAAGGTCACTCTGTCCTGATTAACATTACATGGATTTGATGTTGAAATACTTCTGTAACTGTTGCAATATATACCTACTTCTGAATACTTCATGCTTGTATATTACTTCTAATGTTGCAATATATACCTACTTCTGAATACTTCATGCTTATATATTACTTCTAAATGTTAGACCTGGAATCTCCTAAACATGTCAGGAGTCCTACTCATACTTTTTAACTGTAAATATTGTAAAATATGGATATTTTTTTATTCTCAGTAAGTTGGGCTTCATTCATTGTACTATCACTTTTATCACTGTGATCTTCTGACTGTAATATGCTGTGTGTTTCAAGTTTCTCCCCTTTTTTAACTCGATTGTTAACACATTATTACTTGTATTACTGTCTTATTAAATTCATCGAGCTTTTCTCCCCAGGACTTCACTGAAAACAGACACCTGCTGTCCAGTCGGATTTATCCTGGTAAAACAAACGATAAAATGATAAATAAAATAAAAATAGTTAAATACATTCAATCAGCTATACTATGTTTCAGTTGTAGTTTAATAAATATTGGCTAACAAAGCTATGTTTAGGGAAATTTAATAAAGGTCATCAAATGTCATTCGGTGTGATGTGTTTATTGAAGGGGACTGGGACAAATGCTGAAGGAGATTATTTGACTGAAAAGCTTGATTAGTCACCTAGCTGGTTAATGACTTTGTGTATGTTTTGATTGGTTGAGTGTTAGGTTTTCTTATCTTTAGTTCATAGGTTCATAAATGTTTACTAGGCTAACAACCACAAGGGCCTTTTTAAGCCTAGCCATGCATCCCAAATCTCTGACAAATTCTGATACCCTTGATAAGTGTAAGCAGGGGCTTGGGAGATGGACCATTTACAGGTTACCTCTGTCCATTAGAGACATAAGTGCCAAACCAGGGATGAATTTCCGGTTTCCCATCCAATTGTCCAAGTTGCACATGAATTTGGTTAGGGAGGAATTATATCACAGGCAAAGTTTACGTCTTTAGAATGGGTAATTCTTGTGCTGTTTGTTTTGTGGATATGCAGGAGGTTCATCACAGTTATATGTTGTTTTATTAGGTTTCTTAATTGTCTATATGCCAGTAAAGTAGAAGCTGTTTTATTTTTGTCAAGACCTTCCATCTTTTACCTCTGTGATTAGTGAGTTGTTTAGTTTCTAAGGATAGGCAGCGGGTAGGGTTGGCTTTGGCTGTTTTTATTCTGAGAAGGGCTAGTGTATTTAGAACACCTAGGGAGATTTTATTAAATTCAGAGACAGCACCACCTACAGGAAGAGTGTTTAGTGATGCCCAGTTAAGGAGCTGTAGTGTATTAATAAAAGTCTCTCCTGATAAGTAGTGCGTTCTCTTACCAGACTGTAATGATGTGTTTTGGAGCTGTTGTTTTGATACCTTATGGTGTAGATTGATAAGTAATTGCTTAGGCTGTCTGACAGAGTTCTGTGGGATATATTTTATTTGGAGAACATGTTAGTATCCAATCAAGAGTTGATTGTCTGGCTGTGGCTTTATTATATCCAGCTGGTGTGGTTACTAGTTGGGTGAACTTGCACAGATATATGTTACTAGTTGGATTTTCAGACAGTATGGTTTGTCTATCTATATTAACATCACCAAATATTATGGTTTCATGAGGGATTTTTGAGGAGGCCCAGCAGAGAATATCTTCTGGTGTTTTATCATTAGGATCAGGGGGTATGTGGATACCCATGATTTTGATTGTGTTGTGAGTATTTAGTTTTAGCATGGTTATTAGGTATTCTGAGTTAGAGAAAGTTGTCAAGACGGTGTGGGGGGGGGTAATCTGGTGTATAATTGAAGAAAATAGCAACAGTGACAGTTTTTATGCTGGCACTGTCTAATCTGAAAATGTTAAAGCCTGGCAGGGCAATTTCTTCATTTTTTTGTTTCCTGGCTGAGCCAGGCTTCTGTGGCAACTGAAATGTCTGGACTATGTAGTGCTATTCACTTATGTACTTCAGGGAGTTTGTTGAAAAGTTGGTTGCAGAAAGTTGAGAAAACTAACCAGATTCATGAATGTTTATCAGTCTGTTCATCTGATCTCTGTCCCTCTGATCTCACAGAGACTTCTCTGGAAATGTGCCTGAGGTGTTGATATCTTGCATCACACCACATAAGGACTCATACTTTTTTCTAACATATCCTGTACAATGACACTAGAAAAACATCCCTCTTAATGTATTATATTTCTTTCACATAAACAAAGAGATACTTCACTCACACTTTCCCAGTTGTTTTCTACTTTGGCAGTATTTATGCAACTGATTAATAAATGCACTGTCACAGTTTTAGTACCTTTGTTGATAATGTACATTTATGTTAAGGCCTGTTCTCTCTTTCTACATCTTGTATTTTATGCTGTGAAAGTATGATGATTTGATATCATAGGTTTTTATCAGAGACAATTCAGATGTGTCAGCCAGAATCCAAGAAGTCTTGCCTTTTCCCTGATTGCAAAATACTGCTGAAGACATATACATATACATGTGTGTGTGTGTGTGTGTGTGTGTGTGTATATCTATATATATATATATATATATATATATATATATATATATATATATATACATATATATATATATAGATATATATATATATATATATATATATATATATATAGATATATATAGATATATATATATATATATGTGTGTGTGTGTGTGGATTCACTATACAATCTCAGAATACTGAAATGTCGAATTTCAGTATTTCGAGACTGAATAGTCGAACACCCACATACCCCAAACCGCGAATAGCACAATAGCGACCATATACACACACACACACACACACACACACACACACACACACACACACACACACACACACACACACACACACACACACACATATACTACCTAACTACACTTAAACAAAACACACACCTACCCTACCTATAAGTAGGGTGGCAAGTTGAGTGATCCAGAACCATCTTTTACAAACTTCACAGAGTGCTTCAATATACAGCATAAACAGTACCAACAAAAAGAAACAGTAAAGAACACAAACAAGCAAAACACATCACTTTCCTCCTATATTGACCAACAGGCTACAGTATAAGACAATCAGACACAAAAAAGGAACATGATCATGAAGGGGATCTAGTTGTAGGGAGGAGGAATCTTTAGGTTTAGGGAATAGGAGGGGAGTTATCAGGAACGTTATGTTTAGGGAGAGGCAAAGGAGGTTTAGATTTAGGGAGTAGGAGGGGAGTATAAGGTTAGGTAGCAAGAATGGAGTTTTAGGGTAAGTGTGTGATTGGGGACTTTAGGATTAGGGAGGGGAATGTTCCAGATAGGGCCAGGTTGGAGTTTTAGTGCTACAGTTAGGATTCTGGAAGGGCTATGTAGCTCAGTAGGATCAGGTTGTGGGAGGACTACATTATTCACTAGGATCAGGCTAGTAGAAGTTAGGGCACTTGCCATGCAGAGAAAGTGGCTGTGTGCAAGTTGTGAGCCTACTACCACGTGAGCACTCTTTGTATTTACTAGTCAGTTACTTTGCATCTTTATGGTTGCTCAATGTTTGTTGATATTTTACTGTATATATTTTTTACTGGTATATTCCAAGATGACCTGAAATTACTTACTTGGATCAGCACTTTACCCTCAATAACAAATTGCAATGAATGAATAAATGACTAAATAAAGAAATACACAAATAAACAAACCAACAAACACATAAGCAAACTAATGTTGGTCCTTGCTGACAAGTATAGTGCATTTTACTCGGGCCACAACAATTCTTGTGTGAAACATCAGTTAGGGGACAACTTGCTCTGATTAGAATAGAGAAAGAAATGATCTGATGGTGTTACACCTATCTGTTCTGATCCAAAGGTATTACACTTATCTGTTCTGATCCGAAGGTGTTACACCTATCTGTTCTGATCCGAAGGTGTTACACCTATCTGTTCTGTTCCGAAGGTGTTACACCTATCTGTTCTGATCTGAAGGTGTTACACCTATCTGTTCTGATCGGAAGGTGTTACACCTATCTGTTCTGATCTGAAGGTGTTACACCTATCTGTTCTGATCCGAAGGTGTTACACCTATCTGTTCTGATCCGAAGGTGTTACACCTATCTGCTCTGATCCGAAGGTGTTACACCTATCTGTTCTGATCCGAAGGTGTTACACCTATCTGTTCTGATCTGAAGGTGTTACACCTATCTGTTCTGATCTGAAGGTGTTACACCTATCTGTTCTGATCTGAAGATGTTACACCTACCTGTTCTGATCTGAAGGTGTTACACCTATCTGTTCTGAACTACTAATGGCAGAAGCTGGCAGAACGCTGAGTTTTATCTTCACTGGTGTAAACTCCAGAAGGAAAAAGGTACTTTTTTTGGTCTGAAGGAACCTGGTTATTCTATACTTGACTCATTGCACAGTTCTGAGGGCCATAAAAGAAGAGGCACATCATGGTGCTAGAAGGCACCTAGAAGGGTGCTCAGAATGCAGGAAAATGACAGTGTTTAAAAACTACAATGGTTATTAATATTCTTCTCAATAAAACACATGGCAGTGTACATAATACAGGAGCAGAACAACATGGTTGAGAAATTTGAAGGAGTCATCATGAACAGGAGCTAAAACATGTAAAGAAGACTCTCAGCTTGTATTCTCTGACTTTGTGAAACTTTTCAGGCATTGGATGGCAGACACATAAAACTGACTACTGGGATAAGTGGTGGAGATAAAAGTCACAATGGTTTTCAGGAGTTGATGGGACAGTGAGTAGAAAGGCTGGAATGGAAAAGAAATGGAATGTTAAATGCAGATAAAGGTTAGAATAGAAAAAAAACTATTTACTTTTATTGTAAATCTGTGAAGCAAGTCTAATACTTTATGTATATACTTTACATTTGTATAGCAGGGATGGTAAATTGATCTGAAAGGGGCATATTTTAACAATAGCCCAGACAGAACATGACTGAGTAACAGCATAAACCAGCTCACACATAAATATAGATATAAACAGTTAGAAGTAAGATTGACCACTGTTCATTACAGAAGACATTGCACAAAAATGGAGTTAAAGTTTTGTGATCCTGACACCAAAAATGGAATGTTAGTAGTAGTTACTTAAGGTTTATGGATGTGGTGAGAGAGGACATGCAGGTGGTTGGTGTGACAGAGCAAGATGCGGAGGACAGGAAGAAATGGAAACAGTTGATCTGCTGACCCCTAATGGGAGCAGCCGAAAGAAGAAGAAGAAGTAGTAGTTACATATACATATACATTAAAAAGGAAAATAAAAAGTCATGTATAATCCTGTTTTGGAAAATGGTAAAATGGTATGTATATTCTAAGTGATAGCTAGACTGCTATGCCATTCTCTTTCTGGTGTACGTCTAAGGAATATGTGATAAACTGACTTTCGGCTTTTCCCGGTTAAGGGTCACCAGAGCGGAACTCCGGTCCACTCATGACTGGCAGTGGATTTTTACAGTGCCGAGTTGCCAGCCCGACACCCAACCTTCAACAAAGGCACGCCCATTTACACTCGCACCTACCTGCATGTCTTTAACATCACTCTGCCACTATTAGACAGTACAGCAATACATACAACAGTCCTAACATCAACATCACACACTAAAATATTTCATTGAATTGATCATCAGTACTGACATAAAAATGTTTGGTTAACCATGTGCCATGATGGTATAGTCTGCATGCCAGATGGTCCTGGAAGAAGTTAAGCAAAAGGTAAGGACAATATCATCACAATTAACAGTAACACAGGGGGTAATACTTTTTCACCTTTATATAGGTTCATAGGTAGGTACTAGGCTATCGGCCCTAGGGCCCATACAAGCCTAGCCAAAAAATGTACCCTGGCTTTCGCCACCCAAGAAAATTATTTTCCTATGCCCCTGTCGAGCAGAGCCACAGAAGTGATCCCCGGGGTGAATTTCCCATTTCCCATCCAATCATCAAGATTTTTCTTGAAGAGTGCTAATGAGGAGCTCTGTTTGACATAGATAGGTAGTCTGTTCCAGAGTATGGGAAATCTCTGGGACAGGAATCTATCCCTCCAGCATGTTCTGTTTATTGTGGTGACAAGGTTAAGGTCCCTAGAGCATGTAGCTCGGAGGGATTGGTATTTCTTTAAGTGGAGCATGTCCAACAGCTCTGGGTTTGACATAGCTTTGTATGTTATGCAGAGATCGCCCCTGAGTAGGCGATTTGCGATGGAGTAAAGCTGTAGTTTTTTGAGACAGTCTGCATAGGGCATCTGTTTGAGGCCAGTAATCCTCTTTGTGAGGTATTTCTGTGGTCTTTCCAGTTGTTGTAGATGTCTTGTGAGGTACATACCAAAAGGGGCATTGTACTCTATAATGGGTCTAATGAGTGATGAGTAGAGGGGAACAATGATCTCTTTTTTTCTGGATGAGAATCCTTTTGTGATGAGATGAGCCACGTAGAAGGATTTCCTGACCACTGTGGCGATGTGATTATCAAAGGAGAGACTACTGTCCACCTGTGTCCCTGGGTCTCTTATCACATTTTCGGCATTAAGTAGACTACCAGCTATGTGGTAGTTCATGGGTACAGAGTTTTTACCAAAGGGGATGACAATACACTTTTTGGCATTGAGCTTCAGGCCATGGCTTTGACACCAGGTATCTGTCTCAGTGAGGCCCTTTTGTAGTTTGTCCACATCGTTAGGAGTTTCGATTATGGCTCCTAGTTTGCAGTCATCTGCAAACTTTGTTATCCAAAGACCTTCTGTGTTGGCCTGCACTTCAGAGAAGTAGATACCGAACAGGAGAGGAGCCAGGACTGAACCCTGTGGTACTCCACTTGTCACTGGTCTGATGTCGGATTTGGAATCTGCTACTTTCACAGTGTGGGTTCTGTCCGTGAGCCAGTTGGCAACCCATCTTATGACATAGGGATTTATACCTAGTTTAGTGAGCTTATCTATAATTCCAGAGTGGGGGACGGTGTCGAAAGCCTTGGCAAGATCTAGATAAGCTGTGTGAACCATTTTACCATCATCTATGGCTTTGGTGACTGCTTCAAAGACGTCAGTCAGGTTTAGGAGACATGATCTGCCTTTTACAAATTCAAACTGAGTAGGGTCCAGAGTTTGGAGATTACCAATGTCTTTGTTTATGAGTTCCATGATGATACGTTCCATGGCCTTGCAGACCAGGCTCATCAGGCTAATGGGGCGATAGTTCCTGGGGTCCGTTGTGGCTCCCCCTTTGTGGAGTGGGATAACTGTCACAGTGCGCCATTCAGTGGGTACAAAGCCTGAGGTGAGGCTATGATTGAACATGGTACTTAGGTAGGGTGCCAGTTCATTCTGTAGTTCATGTAGAACGCAGCCTGGGATATTGTCAGGTCCCATGGATGCTGTGTTTTTGGCTTTGGATAGTGTGTTTTTTACCTGTGCAGCCGTGATAATAGGAACTTTGCATTCTTCCGATATAGAGATGGGCCCTCTAGGGGGTGAGAGGGGGGTAAAGTTAGCACTGAACCTATCTGCTAGGATGTTGGCAATATCAGTTGGTTCTGTATATTTAGTGCCATTATGCTGTAACTCAGAGCAGATCTGAGTGTTCCCATTTAGATTCTTGGCATAGCTATAGAATGCTTTTTGGTTGTCTTTAGAGTCAGTGGCAATTTTGTTTTTGTAACTAGCTTTGGAGGATTTTATGAGGGATCTCGCTTCTTACTGAGGTTGACCAGGGAGTTCCTCCAGTCATGGGATTTTACTCTTTTTTGCAACAGTTTCTTTCTTCTGTTGTAGAGTTTGTTTATGGCAGAGGACCACCAGATTGGCTTCCTTTTTTTGGAGGATAACATCTTGGTTTTATTAGGGATAGCATGATCCATGCACTTGTGTAAGTGCTTATAAAGTGCATTTGTGTAGGATTCGGCAGTCATACCTCTATTGTCCGTCTGCATGGGTGTCATGAAGTTTGCCACTTCTGTCTTAAGAAGTGTGAAGTTGGCTTTTGAGACGTTTTTTACGATGGTTTCCCTAATTGGGGCTGGGGGTGGGATGTGGATGTCTAGGCTGATTAGCTTGTGATCGGATCTGACCAACGAGGAATTGACCTCTGGTGTGGAACACCGGTTTCCCATGTTGGTGATGACCGGGTCTAGGATATTGCTGCCCCTGGTGGAGGTGTGAATAAGTTGATCCAAGGCATTGGAATTTATGAATTCTAGAAAACGTTGAGCAAAAGAGTTGGTACATGAGTAGTTTTCCCAGTTAATAGTGGGGTAGTTGAAATCGCCCATTATTAGGGTGTTGGTTTGTACCCTAATACTTTCCAGTGTATCAAGAAATGAGGAGTGTGAATCCTGGGGCATGGTGGGGGGTCTGTAGCAAACTACAATTTGGATTGCGGTCTTGCCCAGAGTTAGTTGTACTTGGATAATCTCGGATGCATTATGCTGTGCAACTAGCCTGGAGGTGTGGATATCCTTAATGAATATGGACACGCCTCCGCCTTTAGTGCTTCTTTCTGGGTTAGGTGGCCGAAAGGTGTGGTATGAATTGAAGCCTGGTAATGCAGGGGTGCTCTCTGGAGCTTTGAACCAGGTCTCTGTCACTGCACAGATGTCAATGTTCTCCATTTTAAGGAGTGCCTCGAGTGAGTGCATTTTGAGGTTTAGACTTCTAGCATTGAGTAGCATTACCCTCAGATTTTGCTTGCTTGTACCGGTTACAGTGGTGAATTTGTCATTTGAACCTTGCCTAAACAAGGCACTATAGGGGTGGCAGGAGTCTTAGCCAGTATCCGGAATCCTAAGGGCGACAGGTGCAGGCCATCTCTGGCAAAGCATCGTGGACTGTCGATCATATCGTCCCAGGCAGACAAATACTGGATCCCCTTAGAATGACACCAGAAGCTTAGCCAATTGTTGAAGTCAATCATTTTGTCCTTCTACTGTGGTATCATTCTGGGTGATGGCAGGATGCTACTCAGGGCTAGGGTCATACCTGCCTGGGATACAAGATCGGAGAGCTCCTCCATGTCTCTTTTCATGTAGTCCAGGGAGGTACGTCTCAGGTCATTCACACCAACATGGATAATGACAGTGTCATATTTGTACTTGTTGTGGAGTGACTTGAGTGCATGCATTATGTGGCGGATCCTGGCACCTGACAGGCAGCTGACAGTAACTTTCTCCTTGTTTAGTCTAGTGAGTGGAACATCAGTGTGCCTGACTATAGAGTCACCTATGACTAGATTGTTGGGTACGTTGTTATGCCTTATGGGCTGTGGTTGAGTGGCACACTGAGTTTGTGGGCTATGTGTCATTTGGGTTGTGTTGGGGGGTGGAGTTTGCTTGCGTTTATGCTTTGGATGTGCCTGATGCTTGGGCAGGTTTTTATTGAGAGCCTCTGTGAATGTAGGTGTGTGTTTTGTGTTTCTATGTGTGTGTTTTGGTGGTGTAGGTTTTGAGGGGCTATGTGATGAGTGTGGTATGGTGCAAGTGTTTACCCTCTCCTCTTGACTGTCTAGTCCAGTCTTGGGTGAAGAGAGCTTTGCTTCCAGTTTGGCTATATAAGTGCATCTCTCACAGGTTGTAGTGTTGGATGGTACAAGGAGAGGGTTGTCTGTGTACATGAGGCAATTGCTGCATTGCCCCAAGATGCCCAGATTCATCAGGTAGACAGGAGAAATCACTGGGAGCTGACCCTTAGACATGCCTGGATAAGTGCTTATTTATTAAGTACTAAAAACTGCTTTCCACTAGACAAGTGAGGAAAGTTGAGTGCTGTAGTAATTTGCAGCTTATGTAGTGCTTACAATGAGTTCATTAACTATACTTTCAACAAGAACTTGGATGACAATTCCAACCTAAGATAATCAGTCAGAATATGTTAACTGTAGGAATCTTCAACCCCCCCCTTGTGAAACAGAAGTAATGTATTGATTTAAATTGTTTTACTACACAACAGTGTTCAACAGTTGAGATTCAAACTCCTACCTGGAATTCGCTTTTCCTGAGACATGCTTGTTGTCCCTGAAACAGTAGCACCAATGTCAAGGATATGCTGTTCGTCACTTTCCTGGGAGCTGTCTGGATCCCTGACATTGGACAGGAACTCTTCATTTGCTGTTAGTGGTGGCTCTGTAGCAGGCCTCCCCCGGTACCCATCTGATCATGTCCCACTAAAGCTGCTCTCCTCCATGCAGATGAGATCATGTCAGTGGCCCTATCATGTGTCTTACTGTGGCTACCCACTGCATTAACATCTGTGATAATCTGCTGTCAAATCTGCATTCTACATGATATATCTCCATGTACTCTCTCAAGCAGGAAGGCACCATGTTGCCTAATAGCTTCAACAATAACCAGATTCTCAGGGTCAGTAAAGGGTGGTTTTTAAGGGTTGAGACACCTGGGTGGCATAGTCCTAGGTGTCCTAAAAGACAACAGAAGGACAATACACATAAGTATCACATAACTACAAAATAACTGTTCCCAGTTAAAATAGAAAAGATAGCATTTTAGTATTTCCCACTGGAGAAACATTTGAAATATGAACAACAGGCTGGAAGCAAAAAAGGAGAGCAACAATAGCAACATATCCTTGTTTGTGCCATAACAGAAATGCAGCTTTGCTCCTCCTCCAAAAGAACAGGCAAATGACGCATTTTGCTAAAAAACATCTTTCAAATGCTAAAAGTGGTATCAAATTACCTGTCCCTGAAACATGTCTACAGATTTAATACAGAACATTTCATTTTAAGATATTGACAATCATGTATACCTGTGAAATGCCCTGACAAACATGCCCATGGCATCAGTACACTTCTAACTAATGCATACAGATAAAAGTGTAAAAGCTTTTGTTAATCAGTATACCTTTGTTAATATATATATACATATATATATATATATATATATATATATATATATATATATATACATATTATACAGATTTTTCTTAATTACATTCCAGCATATGCAGTATGTAGCTGACAAAATGCAAGCATACCTTCACAAGTTCTTCTGTGCAGATACATTTTATTTATTTACTTATTTATTTATTTAACAGGAGAGTCTGACTTGAAACAAAGCCCATTTTCAGCAGAGACCCGGGGAGAAATGCTCCAGACATTGTAATTGGGATGAAACCGGAGTACCGGAAGACATGCAGATTCCACACAGAAGAAACCCTAGCTGAGAATAGAACTGCAGAAACTATTGTTGTGAGGCCACAATGCAACCTTTGCACCACTGTGCCATCCCAAAGTAATAGCCTCTTTTCTGCGTTCTCCACATAAACAAGTATCCTCACCTTCAGTTTCCCCTCGCTACATGGTTGCTTTTTTATGGTGTAGATTCAGGGGGTCTGTATGATTTTAATGAATGCTTAATTGAGTGAATCACTATTTGTCGAACTGACTTTAGTGAAAGCTCAGTTAAGTGAATGATCGCTTAAGTGAAAAGGTCCCGTATAAAAAAAAAAAAAAAAAAAAAATTGACCACCCACTGATTGTAACAACAAAATTTAAAACTCTGCAAAGTGGAGGACTTCACCCCCCACCCCCCCAATGTGAGGGGCTGTGACCCCCATACCTCCCCTAACTAAATATACCAACTCCGAGATTGCACTACAGTGAGGAAAAAGGCAAATTCCTGATGATACCCAATCAAGTTCTTTCCCCTGAGAAAAAAGCGATTCACTCAATTAAGCGTTCGCTCAAATGATATAGACCCATTCACACAATGATTCGCAACTATACAATAATGTTACTTTTTCAATAATATTTACATTAAATTAAAAACTCTATAGTGGCACAACTGCCCAGCTGTAAACTGTAATCTGTATAATTGGAGCATGCATGTGTGCAGTATATGCACATTTCAGGGATTACTTTCAGCAATCTGTAGTATAGTGTGTATCTGTTATGAAGTATACTTAAATGTAATATCTCAGATACGAGTTGTATAATTGTGTTAATGCAATGTGTGTCACATATGATGGTACTAATGCTATCTCTTTTTTTCTCTGACCCCAACCCTTATCTTTATTTTTTATTTTCTATTATGTGCCATCAAAATGTCTCCATGTCATCCATGTGTACCACATCACTAAATGCTACACAGCACAGCGATGTAGGCCAGCCTCAGTGGATCAGCCTGCCCCCATTTCACCAGTTCCAGCACTGATGCCATAGCTTTTCATTTCACACGTGTCTTCTCGACACACTTGACTTGGTCCAATTGGCTATACAACATGATTGAGTTGTTGTCACCCCTCTTTGTGGAGGTGACAGTCCAAATTCAGTTAATATTCTGCACATATTTTCGGTTTGCACTGTTAAAGACATTGATAGCTATAGTTCTTTCCTACCTCACTCCTGCACATTCCTGAATTGCTTTCCTTTTGTTCTTCCCCCTGCCTGCTCCCCATTTCACCACTTTCCTATCTACCCCATTTTAACAGCTATAATCTGGACAAAAGATAGAATCACACACAGCACACATAAGTAGAAGAAAAAAGAATGGATCCCTGCACTGTCTGATCTTTATGTTTGCACAGAGTTTCTCATCATGCACCAATGCCCAGCAATAGTGAGCAGCAGTACAAAGCTGTGGTTATCTCTGTGCAATACTGCTTAACCCCGCTGCGCTATGCCAACACACAGCAACACATGTACTATAAAGAATTCATGTCATTGCATTATCACTGTTTATCTAAAGGTCTTTACAAGTATTAGATACATCAGGATTCAAACCTAGTATCATCTGAGCTAAAAAAGAAATGTGTTAATGCATTTACACCTCCTGTCAGAGAGTCAGTTAAGCAGCAGGTGTGTTTCATAGACTCAGTACTAACTCTCAGATTTTTAACATGTGGCTTGCATTTGCTCATTGCTTAACTATGCGGAAATAGGAAAAGTAATGGAAATGTGTATCTCACATGTGCAACCACTTTGCCAACCATCGTGCAAACCCACTGCTCAATGCAATATGGAAAAGTAAATATTATGTATTACTGCTGTTTACTATCAATTTCCTGTCTCTGACATGAAATTACATGTGGAAACCTAGCAAACTGAATGCTCTATCTAACAATATTTTACATATTTACAATACATCCATGTGTTGCCTCAGCCCCCCCCCCCCCCCCCCAACCACTGCAACCCTGTTGTCTCAGTACTTTTTCTACTCATATATCACTTACACTACAGGCATTAATATGAAATGTTCTGTGATATGCAAAGCACATCAATCTGATAACATTCAGAACTACAACTATTGACCCATAAGCCTAAAAAGCCTTATCTGCAAGGCTAGGGAAGGGAACAGCATGACCTTATCCACAGGGACATAGCTGACCTTCAGTACACTTGACCTGAACCATTTTGGTTTTGTCAAAGGTAAATCTTGCTTATTAAAGATTGTGGACGACTTTGATAATGACCACAAAGACCTGGATGAGAGATAACAGACATACCACTATGTTGATTTATCCAAGGCCTTTGACACTCTCCCCATTCAGGTATCATAGAGAAACTCTCCCATCTGCGGATTAACCCACACATTGCAAGATGGATAGCCAACTGGCTCACTGACAGAATGCACACTGTCAGTGTTGGGGACTTCACCTACACCACTAGACCACTTACCAATGGAATACCACAAGTATCTGCACTGGTCCCTCAACTATTTGGAAACTATTTCTCTGAAGTCCAGGCAAAGGTAGATGGCCTGTGGCTTACCAAACTTGCAGATGACTGTCAATTGGACACAGTCATATAGAGTCCCCCAACTATGTTAACATATTACAGAAAGCGCTGACACTGAGCTGCTGATAGCAATATACATGTCAATCACTATGTGTCCATAGTGGTGTGACAGATATTCTACATTGCACACCTCATGAATAAGACCATCACATCCAAGACAGGAGAGGGGGTCATAGCTCTGCTGTACTCTACTCTTATCAGACCACTAAGTGAGTATGATGCCTCTGTCAGTACCTAACCGGATACCTGCAACAAATGGAGAAAACACAGAAGTTAGTGACTGAGAGATTCTAGGGCCTCCAAAACATAACAACCATGGAAAGACTGAAAGACCTGTTACTGTACTCAGTATCATGCAGGCTGCTGAGAAGTGACATATTCCTGGCCTACAGAGCAGTCTCAGACCCTGCTCTACTGGAAATGCTGGACATCTGCAAATCAAATGGGACAAAATAACTTGCTCCATGGATGTCACCCTAGTCTGTCATATAAACAGAATATGCTGGGGAGACAGATATATCTCCCTGTGATTGCCACTCCTCTGTAATAGGCTCCCATTGCATGTGAATCAGTGCTCCTCAATGACCCTATTTAAGCTCAACCTTGACAACTGGATGAGTGATTGTAAATTCACCCCTGGGGGTGTTACCTATGTCCCTCATGAACAGGGCCAGTCACTGCTGATCACAAAATCTCTCTGCTAACAATGACCATATTCTCAATAATTGTACTTGTGTTTTTACATGGCTAGACTTGTAAATGACCTATGGCCATTAGTCTAGTAACCACCTATGAGCATATAAAGCTATGAATCTATGCAGACCTCCCAAAATCTTCTCTCCAACATACCTTGCTAGTGTCATCCACTATAATTTGACCTGCAGACGTGTAAGAGTCAGACTTGTGCCATGGTGTATGCTTAAAGTACTAAGTTCTATAGTCTGTGTACCTAGATAGGTAGGGGTTCTGTTCTCACTGCAGTCAGTCAGTCAAGTGTGTGTGTGTGTGTGTGTGTGTGTGTGTGTGTGTGTGTGTGTGTGTGTGTGTAATTGTGCTCTTGCTTGACATTACAGAGAGCCTTTTACAGCAGCATGTGGAATATTATTCTTACCATATACTCCTCAACAGATGCTGCTGAAGTCATCAGTTATAAAGTGTTGTCTGAGATACTCTAAGTCAGGCTTGGTCTGTGGCTGTTGCCTTAAATACAGAGGTCTGTAGTCTGTGTACCTAGATAGGTAAGGGTTCTATACTCGCTGCAGTCAACTGGTGGTGTATGTATGTTTTTGCTGTTGCTTGACATTACAGAGAGCCTTTCACACCAGCATGAGGGACACTGCTATGACTATATTCTCCTCAACAAACACTGATGATGCCATCAGCTATAAAGTGTTGTCTGAGACTCTCCAAATCAGACTTGAGCTGTGGTGCTTTCCTTATATACAGAAGTCTATGTACCTAGATAGGTTGGGTTTTTATTCTTCCTGTAGTCATGTGTGTGTGTGTACGTGCGTTTGTGCTCTTGCTTGACATTACAGAGAGCCTTTTACATCAGCATGTGGGACACTCTTATTACCATATTCTCCTCAACAGACACAGCTGATGTCATCTGGAGGCCAGGCAGAAGTCACCTCATCCTATATGATACAGATTACAGTGACTTGGATTTCAGTCTCTCCATATACATCATGGCATGGTTTGTAGGCCCTTGTTTTCTTGGTGAGAAACATTTGTGGTGTCTCCATATGCTACATGTGTGCTGAGGTACATGCAAAAGAGAGCATTATACTCTATTAGTGTTCTGATGAGGTTTGACTATAGTGCTGTAATATGATCCTAAGATCTGAATACAGTGGCATGACTTATGATGTGCACAACATAAGCTTTCTATAACAGTGTGGACAGTTAGTGGTCAAAGTTCAGCTTGCTATCTACATGTGTTCCCAGTGCTTGCATCACTATGTTTCAGCATAGCAGAGCTGTTGTCAATGTTGTAATTAGCATGGAATTCCACTTTTCAGGAGGACAAAATAAATACACATTTCTTTATTTTTAGACCATGTGGCTTTGGTCACCAATCATTTGTTTGTGTTTTCTCCATTGTCATAGGTGGACTTAATGATTGCACCCAGTATGAAAGAATCAGCAAACCTGGTATGACAAAAGCCATATACTTGAGCCTGAACTGTTAAGAAATAGATTCCAAACAGTAAAGGGCTAAGCACAGATCCCTGGGGTACACCAATGGTGACAGCTCTGCTGGTCCAGGATGATTCAACAACTTTCACAGTATGTGTTCTATCAGTGAGCCAAATGGTTACCCATCTAGTGACATGAGGTTTAATCCCCATCTGGGAGACTTTCTCAATGATCCCTGTGTGGGGGATTATGTTCAAACTTTACACCAGTTGAGGATAACCAATATGCACTATCTTATATACATCTAGGCCTATCACTCAGAGTCAATGGTCTGTGACAACATCACAGATCACCTATCACATGACTCATCACATACATCTTCTTGACATGATTTAATACACACTTCAACACACCCGCCACACAGACTATGTTGCTGTAGAAGGGTGTTTTCAACATGCATCCATGTGAGTTGGGGGGACAGCACCTGATGCATGCATGTATAGACACATCTTGGCTCTCCTCATCTGTGAGGCAGACAAACATGTCATCATAGTCCTTTTCTAAATAGACACTAGTCATATCCTAGCTGTGTGCAAAAGAACTTTGTGAGTTGTTAACATGTCTCTCAACTGTACAGATTTTCACAGAATCTCCAGATTTTTGCCTCATACTTTTTGTCCATTTTTTCATAAAATTGTGGTTTTCTGGCAAATTAGAGGGAGATCATTAAAGATTGATGTTAGAAAATAATGACAGGCATTTAAATTTCAGACTTCATACTCTTCAAAAAATTCATGTCAATCAACTTTCTAAGTTTGTAAGAGCAATATCTAAAAATTGTCTGTATTTTTGGGTCTTTGCCCCCCTTTTCTTTATGGCTTTGTCCAGATTTCTTGCTCTAAGAAGTTGAGAGGTATAGTTGTTAATGCTACATCATATCTGTTAGACATCCTCAAAGAGATCATTGAGAACATGCATGATAACAACACTATCATCATTTTGAACTTGACAAGCCCAAGGCAATTGACACAAATCCACACTGAGGTATTCACTCAGCACTGTCAGATGTGGCCATATACACCTATATCACCAAGTGGGTAGACCAGTGTATCACATACATGTCATTTAAATATGTTGACATGTGTGAAGTGACCAATACCTCGGGTCCAGTGATCAGGTCTGTACATCAGGGCTGTCTGCTAGACTCTTTCCAGTCCATTATTTAAGTAATGGACAGTACAGATGACAAACACATCCTGTCTCCAAACAGCTACCTGAAGGACTACAGATTGTGACCAGTCACTGACTCCAACTGTGATATTAGTATAATACAGACAGTATTAACACACACCAAAGATTGCTGCCACTGCCATGGCAACACCTGCAGCGACAAGAAAACATGGGGGTGGGGGTTGTTACATCAAGAAAACAAACACACAACCCAAGTATAATGAGGACATCACACCCTATAATCAGACCAATGGGTATGTGACCTGTGTCCTAGGGTAGATGGTAAGTGGAACATCCACCAGCATGTGGTCACAGTGCTGACTACTCCCTTGTATATAACACAGGTACTGAGTATGTGAAGGACATCCACATCAGAGGCCATAATACCTCTATAGTTCCCAGCCTTCATTACATCAAAAACTGAGTACAATGCACCCTTCTTCTTGTACCTCCCTACACATCTTTTGCTGATGTGTAACTGAAGTGTACCACCTTTTTCACAGTGAGCTGTCACACAGCTTATTGGCCATACCTAGTTATTCTTTTTGTGGCATAACTGTTATTGTCCAATGGCATGGAACTGCCATCAAGCTGTTACACCAGATGCATGTGTGCTACCTCTTATGGTGATGCACATGGTACATACATAGGTGTCTGACAACATTAATGGCATGGGTTATATTCATGACAGCGTGGATTGTGCCATATACATGCCATGCACACCATTCATCTAGCCTGTATTGATCATAATGTCACATACAGGTATAGCAGTGGCCCTCCTAACACCTCCAACAGATGTTACAGTGCCAGGAACGTATGTGTGATTACCCTTATAGAGTGTGGATGTATCATAATAGTTGTTCAATTGTGTTTGTCCATACTCATCTCGGATCACTCTAAATCACATATGTTATGTCAGAGGCATGAGATTACTAGTGGTATTATTCTGATATGTTCCATGATTGTGGTTGCTTCTTTTAATGTTGTCCATGAGCTTTTACTTGTGCTCCATTTGCTGTAGACCTCTGCTGAGATTACACTCATATTCAGGCAAATCAGTTTGCACAGCTTTGCCATACGCACCTTACCCCAATTTTATGTCAGATCCCTGATAGATGTCTTCTTCATTATTCATGTAAGGATGATTATCTCACACAGACATATTCCCCATTGTTATGTCACCTTGTGTGACAGTGACACAATACACATTTTCACTGTGCAGTCCCAACTGTACCATATTGTCATGTGACTGGTGTTTCTGCTACAACCGTTTTCCATTGACATGCCCTCATTTGATACGTTGTTTCACCTGTCCTTTTTCCCTGTGTTCATTCCTCCAATTCATCTGTGTGTCCCTATTTAATACATGCACTTCCCTGAGTGTTTATTTTACATGGTAGTCCTCACAACTTCAGTATAGAATGCCAGGAATGAGATTTCACAATACTCTGCACTGTAGATACACTGTCCTGCATTGTGTTTGGTGGAGCATATGTTTAACATGCATGCCTCTCAACCGTCCAGATTTTCACAGAATGTCCAGATGTGTTCCTTATAAAATTTGTGATTTTCTGCCATATCACTGAGATGATCTCATGACTGATGTGACTCAATAATTGCATACATTTGAGTTTCAAACTTCAAATCCTTCAGACCATGCATCTTAAAACAACCCCCTGGTTATTCTAGCACATTTCTATAGGACAAATATGTCAAGTATGTTCCTATTTTTGGGTCATTGCCCCCCCCCCCCGTTATGTTGTTCTTTGTGCAGATGTCTTGCACTAAGAGATTGAGAGCCATCTGTGAAGCCCCGGTGATCACTGTGGCATTCCTCGCAAAACCGTAGACCTTCAGTGCTCTGATTGAAACAGGAGTACTATCCTTGTTCGCTTACATGGTTTCCTGGCCAACAACACTGCTGCCAGCCACAAAACCTCACTGACTTGCATTTAAATGTGGTGCACAGCATGAACATGCAATGAGCGCTGCTGCTCACCTGGCATCACTGCTCACAAATGTAAACTATGTGGGCTTTGTGACAAATTATGTGAATGTATGGGTTAAAAACTAGTTATTTTGATTTTTTTGAAGCTTGTGTTTTGCTTTTTGAATCTTATTTTAAATACTACATTTTTCAACACATATTAAAATATTTTGATTTGAAGTAATGCATCTCAACATAATGGACACTGACTCTAATTAAATTTATTTTTAATTATACTGAACTGTACCTTGTTTTGCATTATTAGGTATATCAGCTGAAAGCAAACTGTGACTTTATTGTGTTTATTTGTATCCCTCACTGAATGTATTTATTATCTAATTTAGAATTAAAGTCTATCTCAGATGCTTCCATTTGTAAAGCACACATTTTAATTGAAAAGAATTTCATAAAAGCTGTCCATTCATATTACGTAATATATTAGGTATAAGACAGCATGTCCTAGTTTCATGACATCACTGTATTTTAACAGCATAGATGTCCTTCAAGGATGCATCTGCAGTCCTAACAAATGGGTTGTCCTGTCGTCAGGCAGCCCTTCGGTCGGCCGGATTCCAAAGTCTGGGTCTGGCCTCGGCTGGTGTCGCACTTCACCCGACGTCATCTCTGCTGGTCTTCAGGTATAAAGGCATCAGCCGACGCCATTTTCCCCAGTCTTTCTTGCCGCGTGGCGCCCGAAGCAGAAGCTGTTCGCAAGTGCCGGTCGGTCAGATCCAGAGATTACTACTACCGAATACTACTTCGAAGACTTCTAAAAGCTAAGTACCCCGTTGGGGACTCTTTCTTGCCTCAGCCGATGTCAGAAAAAGTGAATAACTGTTTAACTTGTGGGAAACAAATACCTCATAAAGATTTCCACTCTTACTGCTTACCTTGTTTAGGCCCAGACCACGACGTAGCAGCCTGTTTAGCCTGTGCTTCTTTCAACCGACGAACGCTTAGGCGTCGGTCGGAGTTTGCTGAACAGTTTTTCGGCTCAGATTTTGCGTACATTATGCCGTCGGATCCTCCGACTTCTCAAATTGTTAAGAAACACAAAGAAAAAGACCGACACTCGCGGTCTGCGGTTTTGGCCGAAACCACGGTTAAGCAAACCGCGAGTGTCTCGGTTTCGGCCGAAACCGAGCAAACGGGTCAATCTTCAGCCGAATCCATGACTACTACCGAGGCTCCTGCTACCCTAGTTGAATCGGCCTCTGAAATTTTGCCTACTAATGTGGTTCCTCTAGAATTATCGGACACCATCCCTTTGGATGTCTCTACCCCAGCACGTGGTGCTGCAAGGCCTCCTGCAGCCATGTCTATAAAGGCCTTTGCCAGGGCTAAAGCAGCCAAAACTGCTAAGTCTGTGCCTGTTAAGCCCCCTCTCACAGGCCCAGTTCCAGTTCCCAAATGCTTACTCTGGCAGAGGATCTCATCTCTTTAATAAGGGGATCCCAATCTCACCCAGACAGGGCCTCTCAACCTTCAGAAAAGAGACCTAGAGCAGAGCCCCCTGAGCCAGTGTCCTCAGATGACTCTTCTGATGATTCAGACAATACAGACCATCCAGAGGCTCCTTTTTCTACTTATGAAGATTCCGATGCTGAAGAATCTATACCTTCTGCCTCTCCACCAGAGGAATTTTCCTTTGGGGAAACCTTACATGCCATGAGAGAGCAATTCCAATGGCAGGGACAAGATTTCTCAGATTCAAGAGAAAGGCTTAGGACCTTTCTACACTTACCGCAACATAGGCCTTTAGCTATACCTCCAGTTCTTCCTGTTGTGGATGATGCATTTAATGATGTTTGCACTGCTCCTGATACTTTACCTCCAGCCCCTGCCAAGCCCGATAGGTTTTACAGGGTACCGGACACTCATCACCACTTATACAAGGCTCCCCTTGCAGATCCTGAGACTATCTCCCAGGGGCCTAAGGCAGTAGCTTCGACCTCAGCGAAAAACCCTCTCCCTTCTGAAAGGGAATCCAGGTCCTTAGACAGATGGGGTAAAAAAGTATACACCTCTGCTACTCTCTCAGCTAGAGCTTTGAACTGTCAGTTTCATATGATCCAATACCAAGAGTTTATGCTTGATCAGTTAACTAAGAAACTGTCCTCTGATGATTCCTTAGATAAGAAATATGTTTTAGAAATGGTGAATAACATTCAGCAGGTTAGTAACCATTCTTTAAAATGTGGCTATGATGCACTGGAGGCTTCATTTAGATCAGCCATGACTGGCACAGTTATAAGAAGGCATGCATGGTTGAAAGAACAGGTCTTGCCGGATCATGTTAAAGCAAAACTATTAGATGCTCCTATGGATAAGGTCAGTCTATTTGGTTCTCCTGCCCAGCAAGTAATGAAGAAAATGGAAGAGAAGGCAAAATCTGTACAAACAGTTAAAGATTTCTTACAGGTTCAGCCCCCAAGGTTTAGCAGGAACTGGCCTTCCAAAAATTGGTCCTTTCCAGACTCCTCTAAATCTCAGAGAGGCAGGAATAGACGTTCCAGAGGCAGAAATCAATCCAGAGGAGGTGCCTACAGAGGACGCCAGTGGCAAGGCAATAACCAACGAGGCACAGACACAACCACTGCCACTGCAACAGGACAATCACAGTGACTTGGCTCTGACACCGCCTACCAGGGAACAAATAGCAGCACCCTTAGGCGGAAAGTTAGCCTTATTTTCAAAAATTGGCACTATATCACAAGAGACCAGTGGATTTTGCAAACTATAGACCAAGGCTACAGGTTTCATTTCCACACCTTACCAGTAAAAGAGGAATGCCAAACCTACCACCAAATCAAAAACAGAAGCTCTAAAACAGATAGCTCAATTAACAAAGATGAGAGCTGTGGAAAGGGTACCACCTACAGAACAGGGCAAAGGATTTTACTCCAGACTCTTCCTAGTACCAAGAAAAGAGAAAAGTTGGAGACCTATTCTCGACCTGTCTGCTTTAAACACATTCATCATTGTTCCAAAATTCAAAATGCTGACCCTACAGCAACTTCTTCCCATGCTGGGCAAGGAGTGTTGGCTGGTAACTCTAGATCTCAAGGAGGCATACCTGCACGTCCCCATACGACCAAATTGCAGAAGATACCTCAGATTTCTTGCAGGATCAGAGCATTATCAATTCTCAGCATTGCCCTTTGGCTTATCTACTGCGCCCAGAGTATTCACGAAATGCCTGGCATCAGTCATCGCTCATTGCAGGCTACAGGGAATCCAAATTTATCCATACCTGGACGACTGCCTGATACAAGCGGACAACAAAAGCAAGCTGACACAAGACTTACAAAGAGTCATTTGCTTACTACAAGCCCTGGGATACACAGTCAATTTAAAAAAGTCAAGACTGATACCATCCCAAACAAGAACATTTTGGGTGCAGAATTGGACACAGTAAAACAGATGGCATTCCTAACTACAGAAAAACAAGAACAACTCCCTCTTTACTTCTTGGCATTAACAAAGCAGAACAAATTAACAGCAAGGAAAGTACTGCAGGCCTTGGGCTTCATGGCATCATGCATAATCCTGGTCCCCCATGCCAGACTGCATATGAGAAAGCTACAGTGGTACCTAAAGAATTTATGGTCTCAACACAGGCACAGCTTAGAAACCGAAATACCACTAATCCCATGCCTGAAACAAGAGCTCCTATGGTGGGCTCAAGCATGCCAGTCAAACCCAGGTTTGCCCTTCCACAACATTCAAGCAAGCCAAACCATCACAACGGACGCCTCAGACCAAGGTTGGGGGGCCCACATGCTGGACAAATGCATTCAGGGATTATGGACTCCAGATCAGCTGCACCTGCACATAAATCAAAAAGAAATGCTGGCAGTAAAACTAGCAATCCAGAATTTCAGACCATTCCTCAAAGAAGGCCAATTAATGATAAGGGCAGACAACACCACAGTCATGTGGTACATCAACAAACAGGGAGGCACTCATTCATACCCCCTATGCCGAATGGCTCTGGACCTATGGAATATGGCTCTGAGCTACAACATTCAGTTACAGGCAATATTTGTACCGGGAAAAGAAAACATCCTAGCAGACATGTTAAGCAGAACTACCTCGGATGCTCACGAATGGATGCTACACCCGGACATCTTCAAGGCCATCACAAAGAAATGGGGAATGCCACAAATAGACCTATTCGCATCCCCACTCAATCACCAGCTCAAGAAATTCTGCACAAGGATATACCACTCACTTGCTTGGAAGGTGGACTCTCTATCCTTCTGTTGGAAAGGCCTGACAGCATATGCATTTCCACCTCTTCCTTTGATGCACAAGGTACTACTGAAAATCAAAGAGGAACGTCCAAGGATAATTCTGATAGCTCCAAATTGGCCAAGACAACATTGGTATCCATTGCTGAGGAGCATGTCTCGGGGAGGAACATGGACACTACCCCTGATTCCTTTGATGTTAACTCAGAGCGACTACAACATCATGCATCCAAACCTGAAAACTCTGCAACTGACTGCCTGGAACATTACATAAGAGCAACTAACCCAGATTTATCCCAAAGGGTTAAAGACATTATCCTTGAGGCCCGCAGACCTTCAACAAGAAGGAACTATGCAGGAAAATGGAAAAGGTTTGTCATTTGGAGTACTGAAAGAGGAAAAGATGTGTCAAAGATAGATATTGCCAACATCCTGGAGTATTTGGCAGAGCTTCTCCATACAGGCCTGTCCTATTCCTCCATCAAGATACATGTATCAGCTATTTCTGCAGAATACAGCTTCGATCCCCCTGTCTTCTCACATCCTCTACTCAGGCAGTTCCTCAGAGGAATCAAGAATGTAAAACCTCCTAGGAAACCACCATTACCAGCATGGGACTTGAACTTTGTGCTAGAAAAATTGACACTCCCTCCATTCGAACCAGCAGCAACAGCAGATCTTCAACACCTATCCTGGAAAACTGCTTTCCTACTGGCAATTACTTCAGCAAGAAGGGTTTCGGAACTACAGGCCTTAATGGCAGTGCAACCCTTCCTAATCTTCCATCAAGATAGAGTGTCCATGAGAACTAATCCTACATTTATGCCTAAGGTGGTATCCAGAGTGTCTCTAAACCAGGCAATCCACCTACCTACCTTCTTTCCCAATCCACAGAACAGGGGGGAAAGACTGCTGCATACCTTGGATGTACATAGACAGTTGCGCTACTACCTGGACAGAACCAAGGGCAATAGAAAAACTGACCAGCTTCTAGTAGCTTATGCAACAGGAAGGGAAGGAAAAGCAATTTCCAAACAGACAATCTCCAAGTGGATAGGAAATTGCATAAGATTCTGTTACTCCTACCATGGAAAGCAAATTCCACAGAACATAAGGCCTCATTCTACAAGGGCTACAGCCACTACCACAGCTTTCTTACGAGGAGTGGCTACCAAGGACATTATTGAGGCGGCTACTTGAACCTCCGTGCATACATTTGCCAAGCATTATAACTTACCTCTATACTCTAGATCCCGAGCAGGGTTTGCCACTGCTGTTTTGCAAGGGATCCTAACTACATCATAATTCTTCTTCCTCCTCCCCTAGTTTGGCTATGGTATTCTACCTATTTGTTAGGACTGCAGATGCATCCTTGAAGGACATAGTACAGATTTGTACCTACCATAAATGTAGATGTCCGAACAGGATAGCATCTGCAGTCAGGATTACCCACCCTCCTTCCCCTCTGTGGTACTCCTAGGGTATTTACCCTCCTAATAGCTAGCTGGGGGGGGGATCTCTTATGGTGTATTTGTTTGTATATATGTACATACATGCTTATTTTTTGTGTTTGCCTTCTACCTTTTTTGGAAACATTGGCATTTACCCAAAATTTAGCTTTCCAAAGAGGGCAACTGGCATCTGGGGCAAGAAACACTGAGGAAAATGGCGTCGGCTGATGCCTTTATACCCGAAGACCAGCAGAGATGACGTCGGGTGAAGTGCGACACCAGCCGAGGCCAGACCCAGACTTTGGAATCCGGCCGACCGAAGGGCTGCCTGACGACAGGACAACCCATTTGTTAGGACTGCAGATGCTATCCTGTTCGGACATCTACATTTATGGTAGGTACAAATCTGTACTTTCTCTTGTTTAAGCTTAGCCTCACCTATTTTGGATGATAGAAGCAATAAAATACATTTTGTACTGCTAGAATCATAAAACAAAACCTGTGTAAATTTGGCATGTATAAAAATGCATAAAATACAAGTTTTCATTAGACAAAAAGAAAAAGAAAAAAAGAAACACCCATTGTCCTAGAAAAATACCTTCTCATACGTAAATATGTAACATTGTTCACATTAATTCATTTTTTGTTTTTTGGTTCCTTCAAACTTCAGGCTACTGGTGTGGTCCTCCATGCTCCACATCTATGACTTCAGCCTACTGGCTTGGTCCCCCATGCTCCACATCCATGCTGGATTGACCAGCCACTTTCATACCCACCTAGACTTACTCTGGTATTGCTTGGCTGGTCATGGGTCCTAGAGCATTCTGGCATCGGCCGTCTATGCTTCCGCCTGGGGGTGGTTTTACCCACTCTCTTTCCCTGCCCCTAAGCTCATCAACTATGTCCAAGGGCAACTCCCCTCTTTGGACCATGCTTCTCCTTAGGGAGTGCATGCTCATTTTTTCTTGCCACTCCATCAGTTGCCAGAGACCCTAATTGATCAAGGGTCAGCTAGGCCAGTCAGTAGGTCACTCAATGCCACTGGAATGACTAAAATTGTTTGCATTATTGAGTATCTCATTAAATTAATAAGGCTATAGTTCAAAGCTACAAATATGTAAATGCCAACAATTGATTAAAAATACTTTCTCCATGGTTCAGGGTAGCATTACAATATTGAAGGCTTGTGTCTGTCTTTGTCTGTCCATCAGTTCCAGTAATAAATAGTGGAATAATACCCTGCCAGAGAAATAAAAAATGTAGCAATAATAATAATAAATAGGAGATTTGCAATTTGCACAGGACAAACCATCTCCCTGCTACATTCACCCAAGAGGCTTCACACTCAGGATATAATCATTTTATACATTATCAAAGCCAATGCTGAAATTGACTTAAACTCTCTCTTTCTTCTTTTGATTAGAACCTGCTATGTGGGTTACTGGCAGATCATGTAGGGAACCAAAGTTACTAAACTGGTCATCTCTTGTACATTATGACTGTTGCCTGACTCTGACTCAGTTTGTGGCAAATCATATCCTTTTTGCTTCGACCGTGGAGGTGTGACCAGTGACCAACTTGGCCAGTCAGGTATCTGTCTGTGTTAAAGCAGCAGTACCTATCTAGAGTAATTCTCTAGATAATTACTTTATTGCTCACCTGATGATTTGGTCAGTAACTGCCCAGTCTTGGACTGACTTGCATTACCAGACAATGAGGTACATCTTTGATGAGGATATGGGATATTCTAAATTGAAGACTTGTTGCTAGTTTATAAGTAAAATAAAGTTTACTTATAAAATTCATGACTTCTGAATCATGGATTAGCCTGGGACTTGCTGCTCTCCCGCTCGGTCACAGGAATTAGGATAGCCCCCCTGCCAGACGGACAACGTGTATAACCCTGCCATTGTCGTTGACTCCTTGGACTCCCAGTGCGAATGCGCACACCTGCCTTCTCTAATCCCCAAAGAACTTGACTTAAAAAAATCTCCAAAAGAGACTCAGGGTAAAGAAAATTTACCTAATTTCAGTACTAGTATTTGTTACATATTTTGCTGTAGGCATTAGGCAGTAACTGGTTATAATCACCAGCCTAAAGCCCTACTGCTAAACCCAGGAAGGTCTAAGTAAACTAACATTGTAAAGAAATTAAAAAATTAAACATACCGACATCAGTTACCTTTAGCACCCAGGAACACCCTTGTGGTGTAAGACTTGACGTCAGAAAGGTTATAATACACCCCTGTGGCTTTTCCGCCATTACTTCTGAATCATGGATTAGCCTGGGACTTGCTGCTCTCCCGCTCGGTCACAGGAATTAGGGTATGTAGGAACTTGCATTTAGCTACTGTGACGACTAGGAAGCTGTTATTTTTACTTTGCATTATTTACTTCATTTAACTGTGATAATATAGACTCTCTCACACTTCATGCGTTGGAAACCTGTTCACCTTAAAACGCACGTGTAATTTAAAACATCTAGTACACTGTTATTATGCTGCTATCTTTCTGAAGAACTGTGAAAAACTAGTCCTGTTTATTTTATAAAGTAAGTGTATAACTGCTGAAGTGCACGCTCAGTTGAAACGCACGTGTAATTTAAAACATCTAGTACACTGTTATTATGCTGCTATCTTTCTGAAGAACTGTGAAAAACTAGTGCTGTTTATTTTATAAAGTAAGTGTATAACTGCTGAAGCGCACGCTCAATTGAAACGCACGTGTAATTTAAAACATCTAGTACACTGTTATTATGCTGCTATCTTTCTGAAGAACTGTGAAAAACTAGTCCTGTTTATTTTATAAAGTAAGTGTATAACTGCTGAAGTGCACGCTCAGTTGAAACGCACGTGTAATTTAAAACATCTAGTACACTGTTATTATGCTGCTATCTTTCTGAAGAACTGTGAAAAACTAGTGCTGTTTATTTTATAAAGTAAGTGTATAACTGCTGAAGCGCACGCTCAATTGAAACGCACGTGTAATTTAAAACATCTAGTACACTGTTATTATGCTGCTATCTTTCTGAAGAACTGTGAAAAACTAGTCCTGTTTATTTTATAAAGTAAGTGTATAACTGCTGAAGCGCACGCTCAATTGACGAGCTAGATGCCTCGTGGCGTGGTGTAGTTAAGCCTTAGGGCTTGTTTTCTTACTTAGATAGCGCTATCCCATTATTGCTAACCAAACAACTGGGAAAGCTTAGCAACTGTTTTTTAATTGCACTGCAAGTCGTATTTAAAGAGCTAAAGCTGGTTTAAGCTTATTTTCTCTTTCACAGTCTACACTCTCAGATACGTAGGTATCTGCTTTAGGCGCTCATACAGATGAGCTGTATGCCTCATAGTCTGCTCTACATAGCCCTAAGAATTGAGCAGTATAAACCATTTAATGAGGACTAACTGTGTCATTGATTTAATAGATCGAGTACTGTTCTGTCTTTGTTACCTGCAGCAACTCCTAATTTTGGGACATACTTGAGTGCTATTTTGTGATTTATCTCATGTCTGCCACAGTACATTAATAGTTGGAATAACTTAACTCAGCTCATCAAACAGATACTGCATAAGTTTATATTGCAATACTGTACTGTTTAATTGTATTGAAGTTAACTTTACTGTCTCCTACTTTATGCACAGTTCTACATACAATATTAATACTGCTCTATGACTACTGAGCCTAGCATACTATATAAAGGATATACTGCTGTTTGTTGCTAAACCCTCTATCTCTCTCCCTCTCCTCTATTCTACCTATAGATAGCCCCCCTGCCAGACGGACAACGCGTATAACCCTGCCATTGTCGTTGACTCCTTGGACTCCCAGTGCGAATGCACACACCTGCCTTCTCTAATCCCCAAAGAACTTGACTTAAAAAATCTCCAAAAGAGACTCAGGGTAAAGAAAATTTACCTAATTTCAGTACTAGTATTTGTTACATATTTTGCTGTAGGCATTAGGCAGTAACTGGTTATAATCACCAGCCTAAAGCCCTACTGCTAAACCCAGGAAGGTCTAAGTAAACTAACATTGTAAAGAAATTAAAAAATTAAACATACCGACATCAGTTACCTTTAGGACCCAGGAACACCCTTGTGGTGTAGGCCCCGCAGAACTTGACTTAAAAATCTCCAAAAGAGACTCAGGGTAAAGAAAATTTACCTAATTTCAGTACTAGTATTTGTTACATATTTTGCTGTAGGCATTAGGCAGTAACTGATTATAATCACCAGCCTAAAGCCCTACTGCTAAACCCAGGAAGGTCTAAGTAAACTAACATTGTAAAGAAATTAAAAAATTAAACATACCGACATCAGTTACCTTTAGGACCCAGGAACACCCTTGTGGTGTAGGCCCCGCAGAACTTGACTTAAAAATCTCCAAAAGAGACTCAGGGTAAAGAAAATTTACCTAATTTCAGTACTAGTATTTGTTACATATTTTGCTGTAGGCATTAGGCAGTAACTGGTTATAATCACCAGCCTAAAGCCCTACTGCTAAACCCAGGAAGGTCTAAGTAAACTAACATTGTAAAGAAATTAAAAATTAAACATACCGACATCAGTTACCTTTAGGACCCAGGAACACCCTTGTGGTGTAGGCCCCGAGAACTTGACTTAAAAATCTCCAAAAGAGACTCAGGGTAAAGAAAATTTACCTAATTTCAGTACTAGTATTTGTTACATATTTTGCTGTAGGCATTAGGCAGTAACTGGTTATAATCACCAGCCTAAAGCCCTACTGCTAAACCCAGGAAGGTCTAAGTAAACTAACATTGTAAAGAAATTAAAAAATTAAACATACCGACATCAGTTACCTTTAGGACCCAGGAACACCCTTGTGGTGTAGGCCCCGCAGAACTTGACTTAAAAAATCTCCAAAAGAGACTCAGGGTAAAGAAAATTTACCTAATTTCAGTACTAGTATTTGTTACATATATTGCTGTAGGCATTAGGCAGTAACTGATTATAATCACCAGCCTAAAGCCCTACTGCTAAACCCAGGAAGGTCTAAGTAAACTAACATTGTAAAGAAATTAAAAAATTAAACATACCGACATCAGTTACCTTTAGGACCCAGGAACACCCTTGTGGTGTAGGCCCCGCAGAACTTGACTTAAAAAATCTCCAAAAGAGACTCAGGGTAAAGAAAATGTACCTAATTTCAGTACTAGTATTTGTTACATATTTTGCTGTAGGCATTAGGCAGTAACTGGTTATAATCACCAGCCTAAAGCCCTACTGCTAAACCCAGGAAGGTCTAAGTAAACTAACATTGTAAAGAAATTAAAAAATTAAACATACCGACATCAGTTACCTTTAGGACCCAGGAACACCCTTGTGGTGTAGGCCCCGCAGAACTTGACTTAAAAAATCTCCAAAAGAGACTCAGGGTAAAGAAAATTTACCTAATTTCAGTACTAGTATTTGTTACATATTTTGCTGTAGGCATTAGGCAGTAACTGGTTATAATCACCAGCCTAAAGCCCTACTGCTAAACCCAGGAAGGTCTAAGTAAACTAACATTGTAAAGAAATTAAAAAATTAAACATACCGACATCAGTTACCTTTAGGACCCAGGAACACCCTTGTGGTGTAGGCCCCGCAGAACTTGACTTAAAAAATCTCCAAAAGAGACTCAGGGTAAAGAAAATTTACCTAATTTCAGTACTAGTATTTGTTACATATTTTGCTGTAGGCATTAGGCAGTAACTGGTTATAATCACCAGCCTAAAGCCCTACTGCTAAACCCAGGAAGGTCTAAGTAAACTAACATTGTAAAGAAATTAAAAAATTAAACATACCGACATCAGTTACCTTTAGGACCCAGGAAC
Source organism: Protopterus annectens (assembly GCF_019279795.1). Taxonomy (NCBI): domain Eukaryota; kingdom Metazoa; phylum Chordata; order Ceratodontiformes; family Protopteridae; genus Protopterus; species Protopterus annectens. Next base: position 383,425,229 of record NC_056727.1, on the reverse strand, counting down.
ACCCTTGTGGTGTAGGCCCCGCAGAACTTGACTTAAAAAATCTCCAAAAGAGACTCAGGGTAAAGAAAATTTACCTAATTTCAGTACTAGTATTTGTTACATATTTTGCTGTAGGCATTAGGCAGTAACTGGTTATAATCACCAGCCTAAAGCCCTACTGCTAAACCCAGGAAGGTCTAAGTAAACTAACACTGCAAAGAAATTAAAAAATTAAACATACCGACATCAGTTACCTTTACGACCCAGGAACACCCTTGTGGTGTAGGCCCCGCATAACTTGACTTAAAAAATCTCCAAAAGAGACTCAGGGTAAAGAAAATTTACCTAATTTCAGTACTAGTATTTGTTACATATTTTGCTGTAGGCATTAGGCAGTAACTGGTTATAATCACCAGCCTAAAGCCCTACTGCTAAACCCAGGAAGGTCTAAGTAAACTAACATTGTAAAGAAATTAAAAAATTAAACATACCGACATCAGTTACCTTTAGGACCCAGGAACACCCTTGTGGTGTAGGCCCCAGAACTTGACTTAAAAATCTCCAAAAGAGACTCAGGGTAAAGAAAATTTACCTAATTTCAGTACTAGTATTTGTTACATATTTTGCTGTAGGCATTAGGCAGTAACTGGTTATAATCACCAGCCTAAAGCCCTACTGCTAAACCCAGGAAGGTCTAAGTAAACTAACATTGTAAAGAAATAAAAAAATTAAACATACAGACATCAGTTACCTTTAGGACCCAGGAACACCCTTGTGGTGTAGGCCCCGCAGAACTTGACTTAAAAAATCTCCAAAAGAGACTCAGGGTAAAGAAAATTTACCTAATTTCAGTACTAGTATTTGTTACATATTTTGCTGTAGGCATTAGGCAGTAACTGGTTATAATCACCAGCCTAAAGCCCTACTGCTAAACCCAGGAAGGTCTAAGTAAACTAACATTGTAAAGAAATTAAAAAATTAAACATACCGACATCAGTTACCTTTAGGACCCAGGAACACCCTTGTGGTGTAGGCCCCGCAGAACTTGACTTAAAAATCTCCAAAAGAGACTCAGGGTAAAGAAAATTTACCTAATTTCAGTACTAGTATTTGTTACATATTTTGCTGTAGGCATTAGGCAGTAACTGGTTATAATCACCAGCCTAAAGCCCTACTGCTAAACCCAGGAAGGTCTAAGTAAACTAACATTGTAAAGAAATTAAAAATTAAACATACCGACATCAGTTACCTTTAGGACCCAGGAACACCCTTGTGGTGTAGGCCCCGCAGAACTTGACTTAAAAATCTCCAAAAGAGACTCAGGGTAAAGAAAATTTACCTAATTTCAGTACTAGTATTTGTTACATATTTTGCTGTAGGCATTAGGCAGTAACTGATTATAATCACCAGCCTAAAGCCCTACTGCTAAACCCAGGAAGGTCTAAGTAAACTAACATTGTAAAGAAATTAAAAAATTAAACATACCGACATCAGTTACCTTTAGGACCCAGGAACACCCTTGTGGTGTAGGCCCATAGAACTTGACTTAAAAAATCTCCAAAAGAGACTCAGGGTAAAGAAAATGTACCTAATTTCAGTACTAGTATTTGTTACATATTTTGCTGTAGGCATTAGGCAGTAACTGGTTATAATCACCAGCCTAAAGCCCTACTGCTAAACCCAGGAAGGTCTAAGTAAACTAACATTGTAAAGAAATTAAAAATTAAACATACCGACATCAGTTACCTTTAGGACCCAGGAACACCCTTGTGGTGTAGGCCCAGAACTTGACTTAAAAATCTCCAAAAGAGACTCAGGGTAAAGAAAATTTACCTAATTTCAGTACTAGTATTTGTTACATATTTTGCTGTAGGCATTAGGCAGTAACTGGTTATAATCACCAGCCTAAAGCCCTACTGCTAAACCCAGGAAGGTCTAAGTAAACTAACATTGTAAAGAAATTAAAAAATTAAACATACCGACATCAGTTACCTTTAGGACCCAGGAACACCCTTGTGGTGTAGGCCCCGCAGAACTTGACTTAAAAAATCTCCAAAAGAGACTCAGGGTAAAGAAAATTTACCTAATTTCAGTACTAGTATTTGTTACATATTTTGCTGTAGGCATTAGGCAGTAAAAGCCCTACTGCTAAACCCAGGAAGGTCTAAGTAAACTAACATTGTAAAGAAATTAAAAAATTAAACATACCGACATCAGTTACCTTTAGGACCCAGGAACACCCTTGTGGTGTAGGCCCCGCAGAACTTGACTTAAAAAATCTCCAAAAGAGACTCAGGGTAAAGAAAATTTACCTAATTTCAGTACTAGTATTTGTTACATATTTTGCTGTAGGCATTAGGCAGTAACTGGTTATAATCACCAGCCTAAAGCCCTACTGCTAAACCCAGGAAGGTCTAAGTAAACTAACACTGCAAAGAAATTAAAAATTAAACATACCGACATCAGTTACCTTTAGGACCCAGGAACACCCTTGTGGTGTAGGCCCCTTATAACTTGACTTAAAAATCTCCAAAAGAGACTCAGGGTAAAGAAAATTTACCTAATTTCAGTACTAGTATTTGTTACATATTTTGCTGTAGGCATTAGGCAGTAACTGGTTATAATCACCAGCCTAAAGCCCTACTGCTAAACCCAGGAAGGTCTAAGTAAACTAACATTGTAAAGAAATTAAAAAATTAAACATACCGACATCAGTTACCTTTAGGACCCAGGAACACCCTTGTGGTGTAGGCCCATAGAACTTGACTTAAAAAATCTCCAAAAGAGACTCAGGGTAAAGAAAATTTACCTAATTTCAGTACTAGTATTTGTTACATATTTTGCTGTAGGCATTAGGCAGTAACTGGTTATAATCACCAGCCTAAAGCCCTACTGCTAAACCCAGGAAGGTCTAAGTAAACTAACATTGTAAAGAAATAAAAAAATTAAACATACAGACATCAGTTACCTTTAGGACCCAGGAACACCCTTGTGGTGTAGGCCCAAAGAACTTGACTTAAAAAATCTCCAAAAGAGACTCAGGGTAAAGAAAATTTACCTAATTTCAGTACTAGTATTTGTTACATATTTTGCTGTAGGCATTAGGCAGTAACTGGTTATAATCACCAGCCTAAAGCCCTACTGCTAAACCCAGGAAGGTCTAAGTAAACTAACATTGTAAAGAAATTAAAAAATTAAACATACCGACATCAGTTACCTTTAGGACCCAGGAACACCCTTGTGGTGTAGGCCCCAGAACTTGACTTAAAAATCTCCAAAAGAGACTCAGGGTAAAGAAAATTTACCTAATTTCAGTACTAGTATTTGTTACATATTTTGCTGTAGGCATTAGGCAGTAACTGGTTATAATCACCAGCCTAAAGCCCTACTGCTAAACCCAGGAAGGTCTAAGTAAACTAACATTGTAAAGAAATTAAAAAATTAAACATACCGACATCAGTTACCTTTAGGACCCAGGAACACCCTTGTGGTATAGGCCCATAGAACTTGACTTAAAAATCTCCAAAAGAGACTCAGGGTAAAGAAAATTTACCTAATTTCAATACTAGTATTTGTTACATATTTTGCTGTAGGCATTAGGCAGTAACTGGTTATAATCACCAGCCTAAAGCCCTACTTCTAAACCCAGGAAGGTCTAAGTAAACTAACATTGTAAAGAAATTAAAAATTAAACATACCGACATCAGTTACCTTTAGGACCCAGGAACACCCTTGTGGTGTAGGCCCATAGAACTTGACTTAAAAAATCTCCAAAAGAGACTCAGGGTAAAGAAAATTTACCTAATTTCAGTACTAGTATTTGTTACATATTTTGCTGTAGGCATTAGGCAGTAACTGGTTATAATCACCAGCCTAAAGCCCTACTGCTAAACCCAGGAAGGTCTAAGTAAACTAACATTGTAAAGAAATTAAAAATTAAACATACCGACATCAGTTACCTTTAGGACCCAGGAACACCCTTGTGGTGTAGGCCCCACAGAACTTGACTTAAAAAATCTCCAAAAGAGACTCAGGGTAAAGAAAATTTACCTAATTTCAGTACTAGTATTTGTTACATATTTTGCTGTAGGCATTAGGCAGTAACTGGTTATAATCACCAGCCTAAAGCCCTACTGCTAAACCCAGGAAGGTCTAAGTAAACTAACATTGTAAAGAAATTAAAAAATTAAACATACCGACATCAGTTACCTTTAGGACCCAGGAACACCCTTGTGGTGTAGGCCCCGCTCCGCTTCGCCCTCGCTCCGCTCGGGCTTGCTCCGCGCCCTACCCTGCTCCCTATTCCCACCCGCCCCCACTACCTCTACATTTATTAGGTCACTAAGCCCTTCCCCTTTTCCACCAACCAATCACAACCTTCCTGTGCTCTGACTCATCTCCCCCTCATTTCTAGCTTGTCTACACTGATTAGGCTATCCCCACCCACTCATCTCCCTCTCATTCCTTGTTAGACTATTCTGACTAGGTAATCTCCACCCACCTGCTAACCTCTATCTAGTTAAAACTCCATCCTATACCCCTCCTTCCTACTCTTCCCACACCCTGGTTTCTCCAACGAAACCTCCCCTAGCTCACTACACTCACTAACCTCTTCAAACCATGGACAAAAAGTTTTTCTCTACCCTTCCCTCCATACTATTACTCCTTACTGTTTCCTATCTCTCAACCAGATATGAAACCCTAACCCTAACAGGTGTCCTCCTCTCTAAAGGTCACACCTCCATTCATTCTTATAACCACTCCAAACCCATCCCTCCGTCTCACTACCATGCTAATAACCAGATTCCTAAAATAAATCATCCTACCCTCAGCCACCCAAAGGTGCCCTCAACAAAAGATACCCTAAAATTATTAGTCAAACTCCAAAAAATATTTGACTACTTAAAAAAATCTATCACAATAGATGGTCCCAGGTCCTAACTCTGACTTAGACCCCAAAACACTGAAAGATACCAGAAACCTAGTGGGCTCCCTCCTTATCCTCCATCTTAACCTAAGAAGTATTAATAATAAGATTCACAGCTTACATGCCTTGCTTGCAACTCACTCCCCTGACATCATGTGTCTATCGGAAACATGGCTTAAACCATGCACTAAGGATGAAGAAATTATCCCACCTGGATATAGCATCCTTAGGAGTGATCGAATAACCAGAAAAGGTGGGGGAATAGCTGTCATGTTCAAGAACTCCCTGAACATCACCATGAACCCACTCCAACCCCCAAAAATCCACAACCTTGAACTAATTGCTCTAAAGATTCGCCTTAACAATCAAAAAAGTATTAATCTCATAGTGACTTATCTACCACCAGGCAAAAATATTGAAAACCTAGAACTAATCCTCAGTTGGCTTGCCACCAACTATCCCCAAGAAATGATTATTCTAGGGGATGTTAATATAAACTGGGCCCTCTATTCCGAACTCCCAAATCCTCTCCCCATTAACTTACATGGCTTCTCGCAGAATATTCTAACTCCTACCAGAATGGGTAATGCCCAACAAAAAGAGAGCATCCTTGACTGGATACTTACAAACAAGGCTCCAAAGAATTATACTACAGGGACCCTTCCCAACGACCTTAGTGACCACCTGATTACCTTTATTATTAAGCACAAGTGTCCAACTTCAAATCAACCACAATCCAGACTAGTCTGGAACAGTAAGAATTTCGTCCCGGACCAATTCATTGCAGATCTTAAGGCATGTAATTGGTCCATCCTAAAAACATTACCCTTAGATGACAGTGTGTTATATTTCAATAACACTTTCCTAAGAATACTCGACTCGCATGCTCCTAAGTGTCTCACTAAAACTAAGGTACGCATTGCACCTTGGCTAACAAAGGACACTAAAGCCAAAATTAAACATCGAGACAAGGCCTGGCACAAATGGAGAGCCTCTAAAATCCCACTAGATCGCATCAAGTTTCTCCAACTTAGAAACTCAACCAAATCAGCCGTATTGTCTGACAAAAAACAGTATTACTTTCACCTCCAAAATAAACACCAGAATAATCCCAAGAAATTCTGGGCCGGTTTTAATCACCTCCTTCATCCAGGCAAACCCACCACCCCTACCCCTGAAAAACTCATTGGTAAAGATCCTAGAGAAATAGCCAACACCTTTAATTCATTTTTCACAGAAACCATTCAGTCCCTGGCCAACCAACTTACCACTTCCCCCTTGGCTACACCCTCAACCAAAGTCCAAACTCAACCCGCCTTCAACCTCCAACCCGTACCTACCTCCTATATTAGAACACTCCTAAATAAACTCAAACCAACCACCTTAGTGGCTGACTTACTCCCAGCCAACTACCTACAAATTGCATCTGAGGCCATAGCCTACCCTGTTTCTATCTTGGTTAACCGGACCATTTCAGAAGCTTCTATTCCCTCTATTTGGAAAATCTCCCACATCATCCCTCTTCATAAAGGTGGATCTTCCACAGACACATCAAACTACAGACCCATAGCTATACTATCTCCTCTAGCCAAAATCATGGAACGCTGCATTCACAAGCAGCTCATTACCCATCTTATTCGAAACAATCTCCTGTCTCACACCCAGCACGGCTTTCGCCCCCATCACAGCACAACTACTGCTCTCCTTTCCTTTATTGACTCCGTTAACCATAATCGTAACAATAAATTAATAACCCCGGCGCTCTTTCTTGATCTATCCAAAGCCTTCGACATGGTCAATCACCAACAGCTGATCCACACACTGGAGGCATACTACCTTAGCAAGACTACCATAGACTGGTTTAATGACTACCTTTCTCATAGAAATCAGGCTGTGCTATGGGAAAATAGCTTATCCGACCTACTCCCCACAAATATCGGTGTTCCCCAAGGATCTATCCTTGGTCCTCTTCTTTTCTCTTTATTTATTAACGATCTGCACTCTATCATTCCCAAAGCCACCTGCATACAATATGCACACGACTCCACCCTGATCTGCTCCGACAACTCCCTCGACAGACTCCAAGTTGCCACCCAAAACTGTTTTTCCCTAGTTGAAAAATGGTTCTTGGAACTAAAACTCTTACTTAACCTATCCAAAACCAAATTACTTCTGTTTTTCCCCACTACTCCCACCCCTCAAGGAAATCATTCTCCTACCTCCAATCACCCCAACTTTCACGTGATATCCAATAATGGGACCAAAATTGACCCTGTCTCTCACACCAAACTGCTTGGTGTGACGTTAGACCACAAGCTTAAATTTGACACTCACATTAACCTGACCATTAAGTCGGTAAACAAGAAACTCGGGTCCATGTATAGAATTAAGAACTTCCTAACCCCACATACTAAATTAACCATTGCTCGGACTCACCTCCTTTCCACACTCCTCTATGCCTCCCCGATATTCTCCTTCCTTAATAAAATAGAACTCAACAAACTATCTACAACCTATAACCACATAGCTAGATTTATAACAGGAATGCCCTATCGTACACACCACTGTAACAATCTCAGAACACTACACTGGTTAGAACTACCTAACACTCTCAAACTCAATCAACTTACTGAGGCATTCAAAACTATCCACCATCCTGACAAAACCCCCGCAATGACCAAAATATTCATTCCCTACTCTAACCTTAATTCCCTTAGATCCTCCAAAAGCCTACAAATTCAAACTATTAAAGCTAACAATTCAGGAGGTGAAGCACTCTATGCTAATTCCATTGGAAAATCCTGGAATGCCCTCCCAAACAACCTAAGACACGAGACCTCACTCAACCAATTTAAAAAACAACTCAAAGATCTACTAAAATCTAATTGGTTATGCCCATGTTCTAATCCTGATTAGCAGCAAACAGCCAACTACTATCTGTTATCCATCCAATCCATAATTCAAGGGTCTTCATTTGTAGTTAGGGTACTCCAACTACCTAAGAATGTTTCAACTATTTAAACTATCTGTATAACCCTTTTAATTGTTCATGTGACCTTGAAAGTAATACTTTGTATTCTTATCTCCTGTTGTTTTTTGTCATAACTACCCTCTATGGAGCTTTTCTCCCCGGGCCTCCACTGAAAATGGACATGTATCCAGTTGGACTAGCCCGGTCAGCAAATGTAAAATAAAAAATAAAATAAAAGAAATGCTATGTAATGGAGCTGGGGGGAGTGTATAGACTGGTGAAGACTAGAGGGTCAGGGTCACATGCTAACATGCACAGAGGCAGTAAGATCAGTATCTCTGTAGCTGGTCAGCTGAATGGGGCCATAGTCAGACAAAGATGGTTGACAAGAACAGTGCTCATCTGCATTGAGGAGTTGATATATATTACTCTGAATCTAATAAACTGCAGTCTCAACCTCTAATTAATTATTCATTAGCCTTACTGTTTTTAGCTGTCTTTTTACTCTACTGCTGTCTCAATTTTTTGAGCCAAGTCAGCCATCCTGAGCAGCTTGTAATGATTGTGCTGTAAAATAAATTAATCTGAATTAATTTGTGAACCTGCTGCAGCCGCCTGTATCATATATTTGGTACTTCACTACTTTATGTAGTCATATTGTCCATTCCTTGCTGCTCAGCTTGTGGTCACGTCTGTTGTGGATTTGTAGTGGTTGATGTCAAATAGTTTTACATCTGCCTCATCAGTTTAATTCACTGAAACGTGTCACTTATACAGTATTAAGTGTAATATATTTGTGACCAGAATACATGCATAACATGGAACGTTCTGAATCTCGAATCCAAAAACATTGAGCCCAGAAGGTCAAAGCTCTGAAAGTCTGCCAGCTGTTTTAGCAATTTTAAAAAGCCTGCAGCTTGTTGTACAAGACTGAGGAACAGCTGAGACAGGGTTTCTGCCTTTTACCCACTGTAGTGAGATCTTGAAGTTAACATATATAAGTAGGAGTTGTCCCCAACACAGAGGGTGCAGGGGCACCTACCCCGCACCATAGGACATAATTTATTTATTTTTTACATTATTTTTGTCGATGTTTTGAGTTTTAGTTAGGCATGAACAAATACAGTTATGTAAACATACTCCTTATCATGCAAATGGAATGATTGCCACAGGGCCAGCACTTACAAAATCTTTCAACAGCTGGCTGTCAGTTTGCCCCTTGGAACCAGTTTCACCCCAATTATAATCCACCAGTGCATGCATATGGTGTCTATTGATGCTAATTTGTAAGAGTGAAATATGGCTGGCTAGTTATATAACAAACCTACTATGCTAAGCCTGTGATAGACTGAACTATTTGATTATTCCGGGTCACCTGTAATTCTAATATTTCTGCACTTAAAAGTTATATACTCTGTCCTAAAAGAATAAATATTAGTTCTGTAAGTCTTAAACAGCTATAATGATTGCTCTTGAAAATGTGTAACACTACAACTGGATTCTTACTCTTATGGAATATTACAGATCTAATTTTGCTTTCATTTTGACCCCATTCCTGGAGAGCATGAAATATACACTCAGTCAGACATATGCTGTTAGGGGTGGTGTTTTCCAGGCAGTCATGAGGATGGATTGTGTTGTGGCTGGCATTTAGTCAACAAGATCATGCTATTGTTCTTCATCCCTACCCGTGTCATCATGCACCTAGCTGAATTTGGGACAACTAAGCTATAGTCAGAGCTTTAACCTTCTATACCATTGCACAGACCACATTATTTGTTTTATTTCACATTTTCATTACAACTTAATGTGGGTATCTTCCCTTAATGATGTATGTTAAAGAAATGTTTTTATTTTTACTATTGTTTTTTTTTTTAGCCAGGTAAGTGTATGTTGCTGCCATTTTATAGGTTCATAGGTGTGTACTAGGCTGATGGCCCTGGAGCCTTTACAAGCCTAGCCCATAGAAGTGCCCTAGCATCGTGCCACCCGACGTTAGATCGCGGTGCCTCTATCAAGTAGATCCACTGGAGTGATCCCTGGGGTGAACTTTCTATTTCCCATCCACTCATCAAGATTTCTGTTGAAGAGGGCCAGTGAAGTGCTCTGCTTGACATGTATGGGAAGTCTATTCCAGAGCATGGGCAGTTTCTGGGTTATGAACCTGTCCCTCCAGCATGTTCTGTTGATCGTGGTAATGAGGTTGAGGTCCCTGGAGCGTGTGGTGCTGAGGAATTGGGATTTCTTTAGATGTAGCATTTCTAACAGAGCTGGATCAGACATGGCTTTGTAAGTCAAGCAGAGTATCGCTTCTTAGCAGACGATATGAGACAGAGAATAGCTGGAGTTTTTTTGAGTCTGTCCATGTAGGTCATATGTTTAAGACCTAGGATCCCCTTCGTGAAGTACTTTTGTAGTCTTTCCAGCTGTTGCATGTGTCTAGTAGACGATATGAGACAGACAATAGCTGGAGTTTTTTTGAGTGTAGGACATGTGTTTAAGGCCAAGGATCCTCTTCATGAGGTACTTTTGTAGTCTTTCCAGCTGTTGCATGTGAGGTACATGCCAAAATGAGGCATTATACTCGATGATTGGCCTAATGAGGGAAGAGTAGAGAGAGATGATGACCTCTTTCTTCCTGGATGCAAAACCCTTGGTAAGGAGATGTGCCACATAGAAGGACTTTCTGACCACAGTGGCAATGTGGTGGTCGAAGGAGAGGTTGCTGTCAACCTATGTGCCCAGATCTCTTATAATGCCTTCAGTGTTCAGTGGGCTCCCATCGATGTGGTAATTAGTGGGAACTGAGTTTTTCCCAAAGGGAATGACGACGCATTTTTTGGCATTAAGCTTAAGGGCAATCTGTATGCAATCACTTGTAAAGAGCATAGTCATATGTTTTGCAAGTGCAGACTTGGGGAATCAAACCAAGGATTATATGATGAAGCTAATTAACACCAGTTGAAATGCTAGGCCACTAATTACTAATTACTATAGAGAAATGTGGAACTGTTTCTAAAAGCAGATTGGGTAAGTGAATAGATCTTGCTCAATTCAGTTTGCATTGCTTTTTTAAATAAAGAAAACAGTGCACTATTTTTAAAAACAGCACCGGCTACTTCTTAACTCATCAGATTTGCAGCAAGCATTTTGCCTAGGAGCAACATTTGAAGTTCCTGACACTATGGAAAATATGAAGGAATATTGTCAGTTTCTGGAATAATTACTGCCATTTACTCTTGTGTCATATTAGCAAGATGAGACAGCATTACCCTGCTGGATGTCTTTACAGTTAAAAAATACAGGTTAGTATTTGTGGCTTTTCCAAGAAGGGTCATGTTCATTTTATTTGTTCCGTATGAGCCATCTGTTTCAATACCTGGAACCTCTATGCAACTCATGGATTAACATGTTGCTAAATATTGTCTCATATCCAAGGGTCAAAAATCCTTGATGTCGAAATGGAAAAATAACTACCTAAATTATTATGTTCTACTGAAAGGAATAAGACAGTGCTTGTGAACAGATCCACTGGCTGGCAGCTCTGTGTTAAGCCATTGACACTGCAGAAAATGTCATTTTCCTACAATAACATAAGTACTTTTACTGCCAAGCATAACTTAATGTTTTCTTTAGTAATTTTTATTGGATTACATTTTTGTTTTACTCATCATGCTTAATACTCAGTGCCATAGTTTGAAACAGTGAATGATTTTTAAAGGTGTGAAAGGACTTGTCAGTATTCAATACAGTGAGTTAATATTTATCAACAAAAGTGTTACAAGTCTCATCTGTATGAAAAAAAAAATTCAGCTTTATAATACAGAATTCTGCTTCCCAATACCACCATGGACAAAAAAAGCCCCTCTCCTTTCTTCCCAGGCTATAGTAACACTTGCTGTAGCTTGAAAGAGACTGAAGAAATGTATTCCTACTGCAATGCTAGCATTCAGGCATCATCTGCAATGAAGTACTTGTACGTGTTTGACATATCTCTCAACTGTACAAATTTTCTCAGAATATCCAGATTTTTGCCTCATATTTTTGGTCTGTTCCACATAAAATCTGTGATTTTCTGGATTTTTGTGGTGAATCACTGAGGATTTAATTCACTAAATAATGACAGGCATTTGAGTTTCAGACTTCCTGTCATTCAGAAAATGTGTCGTAAAACAAGATTTTTTATTTTAGCAACTTTCTAAGTTTATAAGAGCAATATTAAAATCTGTCCCTATTTTTGGGGTTTTGTCCCCCATTATTTTTGGTTTTGTCTAGAATTTTTATGGTAAGAGGTTGAGAGCTATGGTGTTTGAGTAATATAGTACACTGAATTGCAATTTTATAATTCTTTCAGGTATAGCTGTATTATATTATCGAAAAGACAGGTCAGTGAACGGCACTTACATCAAAAATGCCGTTCAGTGAATTTGCTTTTGTGGGGGACTGCACCCTCCACCCCCTGCTAATTATATATACCAACTCTGAGATCGTACTACAGTGAGGAAAAGGCAAATTTTCTGATGTTAACTGTACAGCGATCTCATGATGAACAGTCCGCTGAACGGCATTTTTGATGTAAGTGCCATTCGCTGACCTGTTTTTTTTGATAATATAATATAGACCCAATTCTTTTATCACAGAACAACAAAAATTCCCATTTTAATCTCTTTTACATTGATTCAGTCTAACATTTCTGTGGTAGTAACACACATAAACTCACTCACTCACTCAAAGCTTTGACAATTAAATGAGAAAATATTGAGAGACCAAACAAATCAAAGTCTCATCATAGATGCCTATGCTATGGGCAATGTTTGTAGTATGTAGTAAAGGCCAAAAAGATTTAGTTTGATGTGTTCAACAAAAGAAGAAACAAGGAAAACAAACTGTCCAGGCTCAATGCATGGACTACTGTCAAGTACAGCCACAATACAGAAAAAAAACATATGTTGAAAATGCTGACAAAAATGCATAAATAAATAAAAAATAAAAGCATTATTCTACATGGTTGATACAGTCCTCCACAACCCCTGTGCTGGGGCTATAGTCTTGAAATCCCTATAAATTAAAATCAGCACTAAGGTCACTGCATCTTTGGAAAAAGGATAGCCCTCTGTAACAGTGACCAGACTCAGTATGCCCCATTCCATAAATGAGTAGGTATGCAGCAAACAGCATTCTATAGAAAAAAAATCATGACTAAAATACAATTTTTAAGTCAATGCATTTTAAAAGTAAGCCCAAACACAATACTGTATGGAATAAACAGCGTTATACCAGACAGAATCTGAACTATGCAGTTCAACTTGGTCAAATGGAAAGATTTTATGAGCTGAATAATAGTATATGAAATTAAGATGTTGTTAGTGCTTATTTTTACTTAGGCTTAAGATGAAAAAGAATTTTAAAAGCAACTTTATAATGCTTATTTTCACTTAGGCTTAAGATGAAGAAGAATTTTAAAAGCAACTTTATATCCCTATTTTTAAATGAAAAATGAATTCCCCAGCATGATTAATTTTAAAATACAGAAGTGTTTTACAGAATATAAGAGTATTAGAAATGAATTACATAATTTGATTAAAGTTGAATGGTATGCCTTGCATGCTTTGAATAATAACGAGAATATATTTATTTATGATAGTGCCATGAAGAACATTTAAAGAATGGCATTAGACTCAGTTACTTTCACATTAATGATGTAGAAAAAAGGTTACTTTTGAATGGGGATTAGGTGGCTGCATTGTATTGTTTGCCAAAAGTGTATAAATATATTTATATTCTGACTTCTTGTGGCATTGTTTTGCAAAATTTTGGATTGCTAATTCACAATTCATCATCACCCCCCCCCAATTTTTTCACATTTTCTACATGAGGTCAGAGTGTCATGTCAACCATCAACATCTCAATGTCACTGTCCTACCATGTCCTACAGTCATGCCTGATTGTTGCAGGCCTATCACACAATCCATCCACCTCTTTGCTGGGTGCCCTCATTTCCTCTTACCTTCTTCCCGTATGTCCCAAATCTTCTTTATCACATTGTCTTCTGCTTTGCTGCACATGTACACAAACCACCATAATCTTTTCTCTTTGACCTTCTCTCCAGTTGGAGCTACTTGGGCTTCTGCTCTGATGTCCTCATTTCTTTGTCTTTCCCACAAGTGTGTATCCTTCCACCTGTCTCAGGCACTTCATATTCAACACCTCTAGCTTCCTCAACTGCTGTGTCTTAACTTCCCAGGCATCTATATCACACAGTAATACTGGTCACACCACTGTTTTATACACCTAACATTTCAGCTTTTTTTGGCATCTTCTGTCATTTTGAACCAATTGGCTGCAGCCCCTGTGATTCTAGCTTTGACCTTCTCATTCAGACTTCCCTTCTCCTCAACCACCCTTCCCAGACACGTGAAGCTGTTAACCTGTTCTACTATTTTATCTTCTGTCTTAGTTCTCAGCTTCTTCTGATTTCTCCCTGTCAATGCCATTACAGCAGTCTTATCTATACTCAGTTATATCCCATGTGCCTTCAGTATTATACTCCTTCCCCTATCCTTTTCTGAAATTCTTGCTCAGAGTCTGCCTGTAAAGCCACTTCACCTGCATGCAGCAACTTTTGTTTATCTGTTTCCTCTAACCTATCTGGTGAATGGCAAGTGGCCAATGCATGGATCAACAAGAGAGAGTCACAAGGTCACATATAAAAGTGGCCAACAATGCAACTCAGATCGAAATACTGCTAGTAAGGAAAAGGCACTGGGGTAGAATCAGCAATTGCAAAGTTATCCCCAATGAAACAGTCAGCTCACAGCATAAACCACTGTTTGACACAATCAGCTGCATGCAGTGGTCAGAGAAGGCTCTAAGGTTAACAGACTAGGCTGAAGACCTGGATGTTGACTGGAGAGAAAGCACAGCTAATGTAGTCTATCACCGTTATAAACAGTGTCTCAGAGCTAAACCCTGATACATACCCTCTCCCACTGGGAACTACTTTATAAGACTGAATACTGTTTGTACTTGAGTCATTGGTTACTTGTACATAGCCTGTAGTAATTCTACCAGTGTTTCTGGGACTTTGAACTACAGCAGGACTGCCAAATCAGCTTTCTTGTGACCTTAACCAATAACAAAGAAGAAGATAAGTGCCCGAAAATCAAAACTAAAACCAAATAAACACCAAGGCACTAGGAAGGAGTAGGAATTATTCTGGTAAAATGTCCAAGCTTTAGAAATAAAATAAAGAGATTGAACTATAAGCCAGAAAGATCATTTTATTGATGCTTAACTTAAATCACCCCATTTTCATCTGTTCCACACAACTTCATCAGATAATACAAACTCATCAAGGATTCCTCTTTAAATATGCTATCATTCCTTTTGGAACCAATTACATAATTAACTATTTTACATCATAAAAACACCCTATTCTAACAGTATTACTATCTAACTGTACAAACATAAATACAGTATAAAAACATTTCGAAAAACTTGCAACACTTAAAAACTTTCTACACTTATTATAATATAATAAGCACATATAAGAACATACTTGAATTAAATGCATTTAAAAGATCAATTACACAATAAAAATGCTAAAGTCTACTTTTGTATATAGATAGGTTAAATTCTATGATGTAAGATAGCTAATTAGGTAATTGGTTCCAAAAGGAATGCTAGCATATTTAAAGAGGGATGCCTGATGAGTTTGTATTACCTGATGAAATCATGTGATATGGACGAAAAGGCGGTGATTTAAGTTAAGCATTGATAAAGTGATCTTTGTGACTTATAGTTCGGTCTCTTTACTTTTATTTCTAAAGTCTTGGATATTTTACCAGAATAATTCCTACTGCTTCCTAGTGCCTTGGTGTGGATTTGGTTTCTTGTGACATTGTCATATCCTTTCTCCAAGTCTAGGAATTTCTAGTTGAACTCTTTCTTCATCTCTAACTTCTTCTCAGCTACTTGTCTCACCACAGACCTTGTGTCAGTTGCTCTACATCATGATCTGAATCCCAACTACTCATCTCCAGTCTTACTTTTTACTATTCTGCATACTCATTTATCAATCACCCTCTCCAGAACTTCCATGAAGTGTGATAGGAGTTTGATACCTCTGTACTACCTATAGTTGTGGATGTCCCTTTTCTTCTTGCACATTAGCACTAGTATGCTTATTCTATAGTCATCTGGTATATGCCTTCCTTTCCATGTTGCTATGAGTACCTTCAGGAGCTGTTTCTCCCTTATCTCACCCAATATCCTGATCATATCTGCTGTGACCTCATCTTAGACTGCTGCTTTCCCTGACTTCATTTCCCTTAGCACTATTTTTATTTCTTTTGGGGTGGGCTTCTCCTATTCTTTCATCATAGGCCGTGCCTGAGATAGTACAGCTTTTGTGGGATTTTCTTCATTTGGAAGCTGCTGAAAGTATTCCTTCCATCTGCCTTTGATGTCTGATGGACTGGTTAGCATGTTGTTGCTGGCATCCCTTATGAAGGGTGTCTGATGTCTATTTTCTTCATATTTCTGTCTTTGCCTTGCAACCTGATATAGTTTCTTTGTGCTGTCTGCTAAGCCACTTTCCATAAGATGGTATAGTGCCACTGACGCCCTGTCATTTGCTGTTTCCTCCGCTCTCTCAGAATGCTTGTTAGACAGTCAGTATTTCTTCTTACCTGGTCCATCTTTTCTACCTCCCTCTTTTTTTTTGCACACCTTTTTTCTTTTGATGACTTCCTGAACTTCTGCATTTTACCACCAGCTTTCCTTATGTATATAATTTTCATACATGGCTTGGCTGTATATCTGTTCTGTACTCCACATATATGAGGTTTTGAGGCTCCACCTATTTCCTCTTCCTCTTCTGCCTGAGGTACTAGAGTCCTGAGTATTTCCTTGAACCTTTGTACTTTCTCTCTAGTCAACCTCCATCTCTTCAGACTAGTCCCTGCTGACCAGGAATCAATAGTGTTCTTCCAAGGAATGGCAGCAACAAATTAAAAAGAAAATCCTCAGGAGTTGAGATCACCACACTTTAATTCAAAATAATAAAAACAGCACCAAGTTAAATGAAACAGTTATCATTATTTTGAATTAAATTTCGGTGGTTTCAACTCCTGTGAATTTTATTTTTATTTTGTTGCTGCCATTCCTTGGAAGAATGCTATTGATTTCTGTTTCTTTGTTATTTTATAGCATTACACCATGTTTTGTTGGGTTCATAGTATCTGTTGACCTTAGAGCCTTCTCTGACCACTGTTTGCAGCTGATTGTAGTGACAAGTGGTTTATACTGAGAGCTGACTATTTCACTGGGGATGACTTTGTGATCACTGATTCTACTCCAGTGAACTTTCCTCACTAGGAGGAGGTCTACCTGAGTTGCATGCTGTGTGCCACTCTTGTATCCAATCACTGACTGTCTCTCTTACTGAGCCATGTGTTGGCCACCCATAATTTGCCAGAATGAAATCTAGAATGGCCTTTCTTTCTTTATTCCTGTTGCCCCAGCCATGGGACCCAGCCATTCCTCGTATCCTGTTCTGTGTGTCCTGTTATCTGAATTCAGGTTAGATATTATCAATGCTAATTCATGTTGTTCTGTTTATCTAGAAAGTCCTGCAACTGCTGCCTGAATGCACTGTTTTCTTAACTATCACAACCCTGCTGTGGGGCTAGTTTTTGAATACTGCCCTATCCTTACAGTGGAGTCTGATTACCATGAGTCTGTCACTAATTCTGGTGATATCCCTAACTTTCTTTTGAAGACTCCCTTACCACAATTGCCACACCATTTCTAGTCTATTCTCCCAAGCCAAGTGGCTTTGTTACACTGCCCTTCCATCTTGGATTCTGGATACATAGGATGCCCAGCCTCCTCCCTGCCATCATGGCACTTCCAATGCATCTTGTCATTGAACCTACATTTAATGTAGCAATTTTTAGTTTTTGTTTGGCAGGTTGATTATTTTTAAGTCGAGCTTTCACTCCACTGAGCTATCCCAGGTAACCCAGGCTGAGCAACTGTAGCTTAGTGACCGAGTGTCTCCAGGGAATCATGCGGTTTAAACAATCTGGAGGTGTATTTATCTTTAATGAATATTAATGCACTGCCTCCTTTAGTTTTCATGTCTTCAGTTTGTGGTCTGAATGTGTGGAAGGATGTGCAGCCTGATATGACTGGGATGCTCTCCATAGCCTTGAACCAGGTCTCCGTGACAAATATCTGCATCTTCCAAGGTGAGGACTGCTTCCAGTGAGTGCAGTTTCATGTTAAGACTCATAGTGTTTAGCAGCATAACCCTGAGGTTGGTCTTGGATGGAGTTTTTACATCGGGAATTTTGTCCTTGAGACACTGACTAAAAAGGCACTATGGGGGAGGCTAGAGCCTTGGCCAGTAGCCAAAATCCCAGGGGTGACAGATGAAGATCATCTCTGGCAAAGCATAGAGGTCTGTTGATCACGTCATCCCAGGCTGACAGATATTGTTTCCCTTTAGAATGACACTCGAAACTAAGCCAGTTATTGAATTCAATCATTTTCTCTTTGTATTGAGGCATCATCGTAGGTGAAGGCAAAATGCTGTTTAAGGTTAGGGACAAGCCTGCCTGAGACAGATAGTCCGAGAGTTCAGTCATGTCTCTCTTCATATAGTCCAGAGAGGTACATCTCAAGTTGTTCACACCAATATGGACTATGATGGAGTCATAAGAGTACCTGTTGTTGAGAGACTTGAGTGCATGTCTGATATGGTGGATCCTGGCACCTGACAGACAGCTGACCACGACCTTCTCCATTCTGGTGATACGGAAATCTGTGTGCCTCACAATGGCATCGCCTATGAGTCATACGTTTGGTTTTATGTTTTGCCTTAAGGGCTTGACAGGTGAGACACTGGTGCGTGGGCTATTGTGTGTAATGTGTTCTGCAGAAGAAGTATTATGTGTAGCATGCTTGTGTTTGTGTTTGTAAGGTCTCTGGTGTTTAGGTATGTTTCTGGAGAGGACATATGCATATGTGGGTATGTGTGATGAGAGTTTGATTGGAGTAGGACGTGAGGTGTGCATGCTGACAACTCGCTCATTGTCATATGTTCTGAATGGTGTGTGAGAGAGCATGGATTCAAGGTACTTAATATAGCTGCATTTCTCACATGTTGAGTTAGTGTGTACTAGGAGTAGAGGGTTGTCGGTGATCATGAGGCAGTTGCTACACTGTCTCATGATGCCCATGTTGACAAAGCTGGCTGGAAAAACTGTGGGAAATTGTCCGTCCATAGTGTTAGGTAAATTTATGCAGTCAGGAAGAGAGGTCACAATTAGGAATGGCTAGTGGGAGACAGGTGTGTATGTACCCCTGAGGTTAGGTTTAGTGTTCTACCTGACAGTAAAGCAGGGCTGTGAAAAACCTCTGGAGGACCACAATAAAAGTGCTAAGGGAAAATTTAACAAACAAAATATTTGGGTCTATAACTGCCAACGGTAACTACTTCTATGTGGAAGTGCACAATGGTGCACTACAGGCAAGCAAGCCCAGACTTGGGGCTTAAATAAAACAAGAAATAGCCCTTTTAACTCAAACTAGCCAATAAGGACACTGTCTTAGTCCAATCACCCTCGATTAGATGAGACTCAAATGGCAATCTCCTCCCACAAGGTCCAGAAGGACCTTCTCCAACAAGGATGTCTTGAATTTAATGCTCAGAATTTACAAAACAAACTCAGAAACAGCAAGCCTGGAACTGAGCTTTACTACAGCTGAACTAATACAGTATACAGTAAAATCTGACAAAAAAAAAAAAACATTCAGACAATACAAACAAATAGTAGAATACAAATACAAATTAGAAATGCAATATAAGAGCAAAACCAGGCACTTATAGTTAGTTGGAAGCAATGGATGCCTCAGACATTTCAGTATCTCAATGAAGAGCTGGTTTTAGTGTTTAAGTGATACAAGACAGTCTAGATTCAGGAAGTCTGAATCTAGCCTATGTTATAAAACGCAGAAGTACTAGAAATTCAAAGTGCATAAAATCAGTCACAACAGAAAAAAAAAGTTTAAATAAAGCAGCAGTTCAGTAGAATACTGTTTTCAATGTAGTCAGGCTACTAACAAGAAGTAATAAATGTGGCAGAATAAATGCAATTGAACACTTTTAAGAACAAGCAGCAAAAGCAAAATAAAGTAATAAAGTATGAAGAGACAGGATAAATACAGTAAAATACAGTAAAAGCATTTGAATAAAGTGTAAATTTTTTTATGTTATCACATCAAATGCATTTGAAAAGTATACCAGAATATATATTTCATCCTTATTTCCCCTTTCTTTAGTTTATGGTTTGTTTGAATTCTGTTACTGTGGTACTCATTAATAATCCAAATTATAATAATGGGCTTAAAGCACACCCTACGTCAAATCAGGTTATCTGTTGAAGGCATGTCAGAACTTATTTTATATAGGACCTTTGTACAAAACCTATATTAATTCTAAGTGTATCTTTTCCTAATACCAATTTAATATTTTTATTATTCATCATCAAGACACTAGCTTTATCATTTGAGAACTCCACTTTTGCAATCCATGCAGTCTTTTCATGTACAATTTTTGTGAGAAATTGGAAAAGACACAGTTGAGGCTTTGCTACACACCTCTAGGATGGCCATTAGCTATTGTATCATAAGAAGTGCAATGATATATGTTCTCCCTTTGCTTTTGTGTTATAGTAACAATAATATCTTTGGCATTCTCCTTTTCTCATTCACTCAGTTGCTCTTCTAATTCTTCCACACTCATTTGCTCATCTTCTATTATTGGACAGCACAGTGGTGCAGTGCTTTGCATTTTACCTCACAGCAAGAGGTTCTCATGTTCGATTCTCCTCTCGGGTACCTTCTGTGCAGAGTCTGCATGTTCTCTGTGCATTCATCTGGGTTTCCTCTGGGTGCTCCGGTTTCCCCCCACATTACAAAGACACGTGTCTTGAGCGGTCCTTCCTGGGCCTCCACTGAACATTGGCTTCTTCCAAAGTGGACAAATGTTAAATAAATAAAATTATTATATAATTCCATAAAGCGTTCCCTGTAGACTGCTCTACCTCAATCATCTCCTGTAGTTGTGTATCTGGTAAATATCACTGAGCAATGTTCAATTGCTTCTACCTGGCTGCAAATACATACCCTCTCTGCCTCAAATTTATAAATCACTAAAACATTACAAGAAGTCTTATGATGACCTAAGCTCCAAAAACATCTTTCATAAATTGAAGATTTTTTTCTCAAACATATTCTCTGTTGAAATCCATTCAATGATGTTTGGTGTAATTGTTCTCACCCAGGCTCATGATAACACGTACTTAATATAGTCTTCACCCACTTATCAGAAATTAAAGATAATAGTCTATCCAAACCACAGTACTTCAGCTTCTTAAACAAAGACTTCATTTCTACCTCGCTGATAAAATTTTTGGATTATATTCTTACACTTTCCATCTTTGATTAAACTGTGCATAATAGGTATGCATATATTTCCTAAAGTGGACATTTTTTCACGTTCAATATCTTAGTTATAAATATAGTATACTAACTCAAAGCTACAGTCCCTCCTCATTATTTTCTATATACAATAACTCTCACTTTATGGGATTTAATGTATTTCCCCGAATTCCAGAAAGTGTACATATACAATGTTGACATCAGTTTTGTTATGGGTGCAACCCAATTCCTGCCAAATAACTTCCTAAAAAAGTATAATTCTTCAATGTTTCCTATCATAAAGCAATGAGAAAATTCTCATTTCTGAACTTGCATGCACAATTCTTATAGGTTCATAGGTGTTTACTAGGCTAATGTCCACAAAGGCCTTTTTAAGCCTAGCTATGCATCCCAAATCTCTGACAAGTTCTGATGCCCTTGATAAGTGTAAGCAGAGACTTGGGAGATGACACATTTACAAGCTAGGGCCTGGGAGATGAACCATTCACAGGTTGCCTGTGTCCATTAGAGACACCAGTGCCAAACCAAGGATGAATTTCCTGTATCCTAGCCAGTTGTCCAGGTTGCAGTTGAATTGGGTTAGTGAGCCTGTTCCAGAGATGGGATAATCTCTGAGATGCATACCTGTCTGTCCAGGAGGTCCTATTTATATCACAGGCAAGATTTAAGTCTTTAGAATGGGTAATTCTGGTGCTGTTTGTTTTGCTGATATGCAGGAGGCCCATCAGAGTGGGGTCTGACAATGCCCTGTATGTCAGGCATAGATTTCCCCTCAAAAGCCTGTAGGAGACAGAATACAGGGCTAGAGCATTGAGGTGGTCTGCATAGGACATTTTAGTTAAGCCCGGTATTCTTTTAGAGAGGAACCTCTGTGGACATTCTAGTTGTTGGATATACCTGGTTAGGTACATACCAAAGGGGGCATTTCTCAATGATAGGCCTGATGAATGCCAAATACAGTGAAACAATGACTTCCTTGGACTTAGATGTCATACCTTTGTTTATAAGTTGTGCAACATAGAATGATCTGTGGCTGACCAAGTTTGCAGATGACTGCAAAGCTGGGCAATGTCTTAAATTCCTCTAGTGATGTGAACATCCTCCAAGAGGGCCTTAACCAAACTAATGACTTGTGCCAGAAGCATGGCCTCAAATTGAATGTCAAGAAATGCATCATTATCCCATTTGGGCAAAATGGCATCCCCACTTATTATCTCATTAATAATGTACTAAGCACACGATCAGTCGTGAGGGACTTGGGCACCCAGGTTGATAGCGACCTGACTTTGACAACCACATTGCCTCCATTGTACAGAAGGCTTTCTACATGGCCCACATTATAAGCAAGGGTATTTCATCCAGGAACAAGGAGGTCATAACATCCCTGTACTCCTCCCTTATTAGACTCATTATTGAATACAATGTTCCCTTTGGAATGTACCTTGCCAAGCACATGCAGCAGCTAGAGAGACCACAGAGGTTCTTGACCAGGAAAACCCAGAGTCTCAAACACCTGTCCTATACAGATGGGCTAAAAGCCCTGTCCCTCTACTCAGTCTCATACAGACTGCTCAGAGGTGATCTGGGTCTGGCATACAAGGCCATCTCAGACCCAGCCTTGATGGAGCTGCTGCATATCCATAAGTCAAACTCCACTCGTGCAACCCGAATGTAAGGCCTCAACCTGGTTTGTGACATTAATAGAACTTGGTGGGATAGATTTGTGTCCCAAAGACTCCCCCATCTGTGGAATAGACTGCCTCTCCATGTCAAGCAGACTACCTCACTAGCCCTCTTTAAGAGGAACTTGGATGACTGGATGGGAAACAGAAAATACTCCCCTGGATCCCACCTGTGTCCCTGCTGGACAGGGAAAACAGGTGCTGACTTTTTGGGAACATGGGAAAAATTCTTGGCTAGGCTTATAAGGGCCTCTGGGCCAATAGCCTAGTATCATCCTATGAACCTATGATTTCCTCACTGCTGTAGACACTTGATGGTCAAAGGCTAGATTACTCTCTATGTATGTCCCTAAGTCCCTGACTTCTGGGACAACTCTAAGGGTGTGTTGTCAATATGATAGTTACCAGGGGTGGATGACTTCCAGAAGGATACTATTATGCATTTCTCAGCATTTAATTTTAGCTTATAGCTCTGACACCAGTTATTTGTCCATGTCAGCCCCTCCTGGAGAATATTTGTGTCAGTATGCGATTCAGTGACAGCTCCTGATTGGCAATAATCTGCAAATTTAGTCAGCTAGACACCACTGACATTATCCTTGACTTCAGAGAAGTAAATGGCAAAAATAAACAGTTCAAAGACTAATCCCTGCGGGTCTCCACTTGTGGCTGGCCTCTTTGCAGAGGTGGACTCCTCAATTCTAATTTCCTTGATCCTGTCTGTGAGCTAGTTGGCTATCCACCAGGTGACATACGAGTTTGTACCCAACCTCTTGAGTTTGTCAACAATGCCTGAGTGGGGTATTGTGTCAAATGCCTTGGCCAGGTCAAGGTAGGCAGTGTGAACCATTGTGTCCTCATCCTTTGCTTTGTTGACCTTCACAAAGAAGTCCACCAGGTTAAATAGGCATGATCTGCCCTTGACGAAACAAAACTGGGTTGGGTTCAGTGTCTGGAGGTTTACTATTTCACTATTGATGATTTCCATGATCATTCTTACAATGACTTTACATATAAGACTAGTGAGACTTATGGGTCTGTAGTTTCCAGGGTCTGTAAATAGCCCACCCTTGTGCAGAGGGATGATTGTTGCTGTTCTCCATTCATGAGGCACGAAGCATGTTTGGAGGCTATAGTTAAATATTAATTCCAGAGGCACTGATAGGTCATGAAGGTATCCTCAGATATTGTCTGGGACCATTGATGAAGTGTTCTTGGCCTTAGAGAGAGCATTAAGGACCTGTTCCCTAGTAATAGCAGCATTTTCTTCTGCTGCTCATAAGTAATGTCCACTGTACAAAACTCAGTCCCTAATATAGAAAATTGGTCTTTTGTAAAACCTGCACTCTTACCATAAGTCAGAGTTAATTGAACGTTTTGTAAGTTTGGTACAGCGGTAGCATTGTTGCCTCACAGCAAGAGCTTCTCCTGTTCGATTCACGGCTGGAGTGCCTTCTGTGTGGAGTCTGCATGTCCTCCCCGCGGTCGAGTGGCCACCGAAAGACATGCGTGAATGGGGGTGCTTTCGATGAAGGTTTGGCGTCAGGCTGGCAACTCGGCACCATAAAAAAATCTACTGCCAATCATTAGCGGACCGGAGTTCCGCTGTGGTGACCCCTAACTGGGAAAAGCCGAAAAGACAAACAAACATAAATGTATCTATACATATTAATACCACCCATATAAAATAGCATATTATCTGCATATGCCATAATCACAGGCTATACAGAAATTGGGTCTACTTCTTTTCGTCGAAAACTCATTTCACTGAATTTCATTTCACCGGGACCAAGTCTCTGAAAGCTCAAATTACCGAAAACTCATTTGACCGAAACTCATTTCACCAAATTTTAGTAGTGGCCGTGTGTAGAGTACTGTAAGGCAAGTAAAAGGTTTATGACCATTTCTCCACTGTAGTGCCATCCTGGAGTTAATATATATATATATATATATAGATATATATATATATATATATATATATATATATATATATATATATATATATATATATATATATATAAATGTATAGTTAAGGGGGATGTTGGGGGCACAGCCCCCCCCCCCCACCTAGTTTGGTTTTATACTATATGGTTTGCGTTAAGAGAGTAAGTAGTTTTTAAGTTGTGGAAAGAGTTAGTCACTGGTGTTGTAAGTGTGCATGTCTATGATTTAAAATGTAGTGTATTGAAATTTAGCTTTGTAAGCTTTCAGTGAAATGAAATTCAGTCAAATGAGTTTTCGGCAATTTGAGCTTTCAGTGATTTGGTCCCGATGAAATGAAATTCAATGAAATGAGTTTTCAGTGAACAGAAGTAGACCCAAACAAATCACACCTCCCATTTTTTTCTTTACATAGTTTATTTCAGACTGTACACAGGCAAAATAACTATGTGTTCAAGTGTCAGCCTTAATGTACTCTTCTTTTCATGACAACTCTCTTGCTTACATACCCATTACTCACTGGTATCATTTAAGAATTGTCATATATCATTTTAATCCATTTCTCAATTTTATTACCAAAACCCAATAGTGTCAACATGTATAATAATTATGAGAAACAGAATCACGGGCTTTTTTGATGTGCAGTTTCAGTAATAGACCCACATTCCCTCATACCTATAATTTCTACATAAAATCTTTCACTAAGCATAATATTCATGAAACTTCCAGCCTCCTACTATTCCATGCAAGCCTTCTGTAAGATACAAACAAGCTAAAGTAGAGGTTAACAAAGATATTGGCCTACAGTTATCACAGTTCAGCTTCTGTTTCCTTTCCATATTAACTTCTACAGCAAACACTACTGACACAATATATATAAAGATTCTTGTATCTCCTCTATTAACCACTAACTCATAAATCACATACATTCCTCTCTTAACTTGCCAATCCTCCACCGTTTATAAAAAATGAAATTCCATCATCCATTACAACATTCACAATTCAGGACTCACGCAGGTGGACTCGCTTGTGCCTTTGTGTCAAGAACATGATAATAAACCATATATATATATATATATATATATATATATATATATATACGTATGTATCTATATATATATATATATATATATATATATATATATATATATATAGATAGATAGATAGATATATATATGGATTTACTTCAAATTATCAAATACTAACTTTATCGAACCCCATTTACTCGAACTTCACTTCATCAACTCTCATTATATCGAACTCCAAGAACTACCTACCAAAAACCCTGGGAAAAGAACCACTCGACCACCAGGACAGAACAACAAACAGAAAAACAAAAATAACCCTCCGACAACTAAATGTACCAACTCCAAGATCGCATTACAGCGGAGGAAGGGCAAAGTTCACTATGGTGGCCAAGTGTTTTCTTTCCCAGGGTTCCTTTTTGTAGCTCTGGGAGCTCGATATAATGAGAGCTGATGAAGTGAGGTTGAATTAAATGGGATTTGACAATGTAAGTATTCAATATTTTAAAGTAGACTCATATATATATATATATATATATATATATATGTATATATATATATGTGTATATATATATATATATATATATATATATTTGTGTGTGTGTGTGTGTGTATATATATATATAGATAGATATAAATATAGATATGTGTGTGCATGTGTGAATGTATCCATATTTAGATATAGATGTATCAATACATATATAGATATGGGGGAACTGAATTTCATCAAATCTCCCCCTTCATCAACATCTGTTTCATCAACAAAATGTAGTTGACTACATAGATGCTCGACAGGTGCATAAGACTGCACAATTATTATGGTTAGGAAATATGCCCTTTCACCAACATTGTGGGATTTTGGAATTACTAGTCATAGCTAGCAGGGTGTGCCCCTCAGATGGGTGCGCAGGCAAAAACAGTCTTTTATTCTGTTTTTTTTAAGTTATATTTTGCTTGGCACATGTGTAGGAGTATGTTGATGTTTGCTGTAGAAGTTTCCTGGCTTACCATCCTCTGGATACTGTTGTAGGAATAAAAATGGGTGTATTACTTTGCCTACACTTTTTCATAAAACCCAAACATTTAGGTGTTTCAATGAAATTCAATATACCCTTATATATACATTTACACATATCTTAAAATCATTGAAATTAGAATCCTGCCTAAGTATAACAGACAACTATCTAAGAAAAAGCACTTTTGAATGGAGACAGAGGCCAGACCTGGAATACTGTGGTATGCTTTCACTCTTTAATGTGAAACAAGAACTTCATCAGAAATAGTGAAAACTCAATAATTCACCTCATTTATATGAAATGCAGTTAGTCACATGATCAAAATTGCTGACACAGTACACTTATGTAAATCATCCCTTAAATACACTAATATGAACATTGATAACTGTGAAATACTGTGCTAGACTAAGTCCAAACACTCAGAAATAGGGTAATATTCTCCAATGAAGTCATACTTAAGCTCTTTTGCCATTAGAGCAGTCAGGACTTTATCAGAACTGACAAGAAACTTGCAATCCAACATCAAATATTATAAAAAAAAGTTACGTGATATCACACTAGAAAAATATATATTAAAAAAGTAAATAAACTGAATGCTAAAAAAATGTAAAAATATTTAAATATAATGCATTTTGTCATGTACATGATTAAAAGTTATAATTTTGCACCCCTCATCTTCAGTACGCTGGATATTGATATATTGTCATTGTCCTGGAGGGAACCAGACTCTAAGTTTAGCTGCCAAATTAGTCCCCTGTACTCAATCCTGAATTCCCAGGGACCAGCTGTTTTATTAATGGGAACACTGTCCAATTCAAAAAGCTTAAAACCCGAGGTCTTACATATAAGGGAATGCTTGTAAACTGTGTCTGTACCTTTTTTGATAACAATGTCATACATGTGCTTATAAAATTGCCTTCTTAGTGTTCTTTCTGTTTTTACAGTGTAAAAAAGGTGCATGACAAAGAGTTGGCCACATATATAAGACCAGTACTTACACAAATAAAATGTTTACTAGACATGTAGGTTTTGTTACGGAAGGAAATAGTCATGTTGCTGCCTTCCAAAATATACTTGCACTAGTGCAAAATCAACATTTGTGTGTTCCCCGCTTTTTGTTTGTCACGGAGATGCTTTCCATCTCTCTTTCAATCTTCTTTTTAAAGTTTTTGCCTGTTTTGTATATTATAAGTGGTTGATCACCCAAATGTCCTGTTACTTCTGGAAAGTGGGAAAATATGTTCCAGTTTTTGTTTAAAATATTTTTTTTCCTTCCAGATTCATTGTTGTATTTTAATGTCATTGCCATTGTGGTTTGCACCCTTAGTCTTCTTAACAACAGCATATTCCTTCCCTAGTCATAACATTTGTTTGGATTGTTGGCCCCAAGCATTTGTTATTTTATCTTGGGTAGTTTCTAAAGGTTTTGTAGGGTAACAGTTTTAAAAACACCCCACATAGGTTATTGCTTTGCATGATAAAGTGTCAGAAATCAGAAGTCATACATGCCAGTCTAATATACTGGCCCTTCACCAAGCTTCTTTTTTGGAAGTGTGGGTTGTTACTATTGTAATTAAGAGAAAAGTTGTAAAGAGTTGGCTTATAGTACAGGTTTGAACAAAATTTTCTTTAAAACCTCCTTTTTCTAAGTGTGATGTCTAAGAAGTTAACTTCATCATCTGAAACATGGTGTGTGAATGACGAAAAAGTGAGGAGCAGACTGGATGTATTTTAAATGTAACTTGTCCATTGTGCCAGACCACAATATGCACCTGCCTTCCAGGAACCTGGAATAACAAAGCCAATAACCAGCAAGTGGAGAGATAAAAATGTGGTCCTTCTCTCAAGTCCACAACACTGTATTCGCATAGGTGGGGGCACATGCACCCCAATTGCCACCCCTTGAATTTGTTTGTAGAATTCTCCTTCAAAGAACTGGTAGTTGATGTCCAACCAATTTCCATGAAGTCAGGTACTAGCCTGATATCTGTGTTGGATAGGAAGTTACAGTATTTTAGTCTCTGTTCAAATAGCTCCAGTCCTTATTGGTGAGGTATAGATGAAAATAAGTCAGTAACATCAATAGTTATGAAAATCAGGTCTTCCCTGCACCATTTATGATTTGATATCTCTTAAGAAATCACAAGAAACTCTTAATAAATAAATGTGTTTTGTGATGTAAAGTTTCAAGTTTCTGCCGATAAATACGGCCAGGGGATATTTTTTGGAACACTTGCTGCCACAATGGGCATCAGGGAGGGTCTGAAATGGACTTGTGTGCCTTTGGTATCCCAAATATTGAGGGGACTACAGGAATATGAATATGTCAATTATGTTATATTTTATTATAATATATTAAATACCACTAAGATCATTCACGCTCCCCTTAATTAAATACACTTAATGAAGAGTAACAACCACAGAGAAAAGACAAAATCACTCAGAGAGTGAATCACTATAGGAACACAAACACAAACTTCTGGAGCCAGAGATTCAACATAACAGTGGGAATTAGTAAGGTACAAATACTGATCAACACTGACTTGTATTGTAATTTCTATGATCAAAAATACACAGATAGTAATTTTCTTTAGCCTTACATACTTTAATATCAAATCTGATTCAGTCATTTGTGTTTTAGATGAAGAAGTGTGTCATAGATAAAATATACTACACTTATATCTGAATATATATATATATATATATATATATATATATATATATATATATATTTGTAGTTGTGTGGGGATCTCTACCATTTACTCGCTTACACAGCCCATATTAGAAAGGTTGTTTTCTCCCTCTAGCCAGAAAAAGCCCCTTAGTAGCATCATTACCATCCTCTTGATACTGCTGTAGGAATGAAAATGGGTGTATGACTTTGCCTACACTTTTTTGTAAAATCTTGAGAAAATCATACACAAGAGGCTGACAATGAAGTACTCCGTTTGGCTGATATGTTTTAACAAGATTCAGAAAATGGTCTGAAAATAACATATAACAAAGGAAAAATAATTCCCAACATTCCAAATGAATATTTTAGTGCACAAGGAGAACCATGTAAAAACAATAGCACCCAATTATGCCAAAAAGGGTCTATGTTACTAGATTGAAACTTTACTTTGTCGAATAACTAAAGATCGATCTGGTAATATCGAAATCCAAAAACCAAGAATGGCCGATTTGACGCAGGGAAAGAATTCCCTTGGCCGTTATGTGGATTTTGCCCTTTTCTCCAATGTACAGCGATCTCAGAGTTGGTATATTTAGTTGGGGGGGTGTGGGAGGTGAAGCCCCCCATTTAATTTGGGTTTAAAAGTTTTTTTTTTCTTGCGGCCAAGGGGATTCTTTTTCCACGTGAAATTGGCCGTTCGCGGTTTTTGGATTTCAATATTACCAGATCGATCTTTATTCGACTAACTAAAGTTTCAATCTGGTCATATAAACCCGCCAGAAAACCCATATGCATGGAAGACTTTTCATCAGGCTTCAATTTGCGCTCTCTTTGCTACGAGTAGCCTCAAATTTTGTAAAATGGAACATAAAAGTCTGGATAACTTTGCCTATATGTCAGTGTATAGTACCAAATGATACTAATATTTTCAAGGGAGAAAGGTCAACTAGGTTATGTTTATTATACAATTTAAATAATTTACATGGAAGACATTATTTTGCAATTTTTATAAGTCAGTACCATTAGCTTAAAATGTGATGCCTTATAAAATTAGATGGCCTTAGCTGGTGGAATGTGTGGGTTTTTGTAAGTAGTCTGAATAGCTTCTGTAGCATTTCACCAGCACATAACAATTTGAAAATCACTGATCTAAGCCCTTAGCCTTAATAATTGTCTTAACTGTTTATAACACTCTGAGTAGAATTCATAGACATTTTGCAGAGTGTGCAGTGTAAATTAGCACAGGCAGCAGCCATATACTAGGTGTGGGTGATTTTAATACACAATTAGTGCAGTCACAGAAGGGTCAAAATAGCATGGTATGCAAAACATACTAATTCCTACACAATGAAATGTAAATGAGAAATCTAATGCAAACGTGGCACACAAGACTATACAAACAACAGCAGAAGAATTATGGTTGAATTTGGAAAAGTATAAAATAGACATCCTGTGTGGCTCTGCATTGCCATTTTGAACACTGAGATTTGTAGGGTACATGATAGGATATGCAGTAACAGCGTAGCATGTATTAGAGGCTGACACCTGAACCAGTGCCTGCAATGGTGCATATTGTGGCTATTTGCTCCAATGCAGGAGGTGTAGCCAGCATCTGACATTGCATCAGCTTACAGACTAGCAGGTTCTGAACTGTTTTTGTGTGGCTAAGTAGACTATAAGGTACCTAGTCAAACTGTGTCACTTGCAAGCAGAATTACAGTGGGATGCCTGTTACTGTACTAAACCAAAACAGAAGACAAACTGACAAATCCAGCTCAAACAACTTGAAATGTAATATTATCACTTTAGTTTTATTTTATAATAAAACATCTTCAGATGAAGTGAACCAAACACACATTGTTTAAATACAATTCTAAAAGGTCATGTGACAACTTTTTTAAAATCATGTAATCAACTTAAAATCATGTGACAGCCAAAAATTTTTAAAATCATGTGATCAGCTTTAAATCATGTGACAGCCAAATCCCCTGAACAAATCATGCATTAAGGCAACATATTCAGTAAGTTAAAAATTGAAGTAAAAATCAAAAGCTGAATATCAGTGTGTGTGTGTGTGTGTGTGTGTGTATATATATATATATATATATATATATATATTTATATGGTTCCCCTTCAAACCATCGAATGTTTAAAACATCGAATTTCAGATCATCGAGACCAGAACATCGAGTTTTAAAACATCGAAGGTTTGAAGGGGAAGAAAAAGGTAAGTGTAGGTGGGAAAATGTTTGTGTTTTTGCAGGGCACCAAGGTGCCCTGCATACTGTGTGCGTCTATGTGCCATCTGTGTGATGGCATTATAGATAGGGTACAGAAAATCTCCCGTTTAGCGCTTCTGCATATAGCGCTAAACGGGAGATTTCCCTTTACTCCACTGTGGTGCAGTCTCTGAGTTGGAATATTAAAGTAGGGGGTGTGTGGGTGGCGCAGCCCCCCACATGGAGGGTGCAGGGGGGTGAAGCCCACCTGCATACAATTGTTAAAATGTATTTTTCTTTTTTTTTGGTTACACTTGTAAACTTTGATGCTTCAAAATTCGATGTTCTGGTCTCGATGATCAAAATTTCGATATTTTGAAATTTCGATGGTTAGAAGAGGAACCATATATATATATATATATGTATATATATATATATATATATATATATATATTAATATATATATATATATATATATATATATATATATGACATTAAGAAAGAAAAACAAGCAATGCCCTAGCCAAACACTTAATGGAATGGCCAGACTATGTTTTTAAATTTTCAGTCATGGAAAAGGTAACCCCTAGTGAATATGGCAGCCTATGACAACTTTAGTTGGAAGAACATGAGTTATATTGACAGCTCACGTTTAATTCAAGTTCAAGGTCAGGGATTAATGACCAGACTTCTATTAAAAGACGATATTGTTACCGTTTTATCAGACAGATTTTCTCATTATAGCATTTATTATTTAATGATTGCTCTTACATAAAACTATTTATTATTGTATGGTAAAATAAACTTTACAGGTTTATGTATTCATATATTCAGCTTTTGATTTTTGTTTACTTCAATTTTTATTTTATTGAATAAATTATTGTTCAGGGGATTTGGCTGTCACATGATTTTAAGCTGATCACATGATTTTAAAAAAAGTTGTCACATGACCTTTTAGAATTGTATTTAAACAGTGTGCATTTGTTTCTCTTCATCTGAAGAAGTCTTATTATAAAATAAAATGAAAGCACTATTACGTTTCAAGTTGTTTGAGTTGCATTTGTTGGAATCTCTGTGGCCTTATGTGTGCTTTCTGTCATGTCTGTTGCTGTGTTCTGGTTCTTCAGAACACCAGATTAGTGAAACAGTACCATGTGCATTTTTTACAACATAGCTCTTTTTTTTCTGAGGTCATGGGAGTCAAAGATTACACACACATATTACTATCAAAACTCCGCCCGGTCTAGAAAGACCACTATCCACTAACTGAAATGTAGTCTGTAATGCCCAGAGCATTATTTATATTGTGTCCACCCACCTCCCAACCAGATCACGTGATTTACACATTTGGCACATGCCAAAATTATACCAAAAGTTCCTGCAGTGGGAGTTATATGGTTGGTTATCACATATATGCACACGCACACACACGCGCGCGCACACACACACACACACACACACACACACACACACACACACACACACACACACACACACACACACACACACACACTAATGCAAACAGCATTCAGGCCACTTATAATCTGTTATATGATGTGTGTTGCAGGAGATGCCAGGTATGCCCTACATTGTTGGTTGATGACCCCAATAAGCAATCCCAGACCAAACAAAATGTGAAATATAGTGCAGTATGTAAGTGGAATACTGAAATGATGTTCCTATTGTCCAGGCACCTCAGACAGGGTTTGGCAATAAAACCTAGACACTTGTAACAGCAGTATTATTGTGTGTGCCTTTATGCACAAATGGCATAGCACAAACAGTTGGAGCAGCAGGAGAACATCTTGGCCATGCCTTCCATTCTATTTATACCAGCAGCACAGAGACAAGGTAGAGATTCAAAGAAAGA
This sequence comes from Protopterus annectens, assembly GCF_019279795.1. Taxonomy (NCBI): domain Eukaryota; kingdom Metazoa; phylum Chordata; order Ceratodontiformes; family Protopteridae; genus Protopterus; species Protopterus annectens. Next base: position 383,391,416 of record NC_056727.1, on the reverse strand, counting down.
ACTCTTAGCAGGAAGCTGGTGTAATATATTACAGTACTGGCAAAGAGGTAGTATCTGGCCCACAGCTGTAGGCCATGGCACAGAAATTACAGAATAAAATAATGCCTGCTGTATCACAGCCAGGATCTGCGGGGGAGTACATGGACTGACCATGCTATGCATCAGACACAACCATACTCCCACAAGTTAGTTGTATTCTGGGTGGTAGCAGAAAGTCAGCACTCACATCTTCTTTTCGTGAATTTGATCTGACACAGCATTACCATTGCTGATACTCACTGTGCATGTACCCTGAAGGGGCATTCCATGTGTTGAGCCTGATGAAAATCATCACTGGTGACCTATACGATGGTCAAGGCACAAGTGGCAGGTCATGTGGCTACAGGTGACTGGAATGCATCACGTATGAGTAGCAAAGTAAGGCATCCTCACTGCTTTGCTGTAGAGCTGCACTAGCAGCCATGCACATGCAGCCTCAACCTAAAGGATGCCAGCAGTAAGGGGAGGCAGGTGGTGTGGCCACAGGGGATAGTGATACTGTCTTATCAATGTTCTATGCAGTCTGAGTTGGGATGGTCTGTGTCTAAACACGTTTGTATGACCGTATCACAGACCTGGACTTCATGGGTTGTGGAGCCAGACTGGTGAGAGATTGGAATGTGTTTCACAGAGGCACCAATGAAGGCAACATTTGCTCAAACATCCACTGGAAATGTTAGGCATGTAAAATATCCACAGTCTCTTATAGGGCCTTAGGAGTTACAAGGAAACTGAGCTACAATGCTATTTCTGCTTTGCCAGTACACACCCTTAGGCCTTGCCTTTCTTTACAAGGAAGGTGAGGGGAGTCATATCAGGGGTGAATTTATGAACATCGCTCCAGTTAATCAGCTCCTTTTTAAATGCAGACAGTGTGTCACACTGCTTAACTTGAAGAGGAAGTTTGTACTTATGGGGAGCTCATCCAGAATATTTAGGAATTTTGTATTATTGTCTCCAGCTCCTTCCATTTCATTACATCAATTAGTTGACAGTGTATGTATAATCTATTTATCTGCCTAAAGTATCTGATAAACTGATAACACAATAATTTACTGTAGCTATTATTTAGTATATATAAAGTGTATGTGTGTGCATGTGTATATACCCATGTGTCTGTAATCTCAGCAGTTGAAAATAGAGAAGGGCAAAAGCTACCTGTTAGAACCCGTGCTAGCAGAATATTGTTGTATTCTAGTTGTGTCTGACTTGATGCTAGCTGGCATTTGCAGATATAGGTCTCTAGTAGGTAACATGCAGTGTGCAGCCATACCACGCATTTTAGTTAGCATTTTGTAGCTGTAGTGAAGCTTTTACACTACGGTGTTGTAATCAAGGAATAAAATTAATCTTTTTTACACTTGGCCATACAAAATCCCAAATATTTCAATTTAAATTCTTCAGCAGTTTTGGCTGAGAGTACTTTAAGGCTTCCTGGTTGAATTCAGAGTACACAAATAGCAAAGGCTATAGACATACCCTCCCCCAAAGTAACAAGTCAGTGATTTATGATCTACAGTGACAGAACATGTTAACAATGGAAATTAGTGTTGCAACTTTACTTTTAACAGGCATTTGAGAATAGTCTTTATGTAATTTGCAACAATGATTGACTGATAGAGGATTGTATAAGAAAAATAAGTAAATGCAGCTTTATTAGATTAATATGAGTGACATAGCTGGCTCAATAATATAGGCAGAGTACTCTTGTCATATAATTAATTTATCAGCATGCATAGGAGTCAGTAATTATATATTTAACTGTAACCTCTAAGTTGTCATCAGTTAAGGTAGACTAGCCTTACTCATTTCAACCTGCATTACTTAAAGATTAAGACTAAAGATAGCAAAATACTTTGGTAAACAACTAATTCCAAAATCAGGCCATGATGAGGTGACATCAAATATTTAATTTCAAATTAATTTTGTAGACTTGTGCTTCCACCTAAAATGCTTTCAAGGGTGAAACTGTGCTATGACAGTTAAATACTTACCTACTAATAAATCACATTCAAAACCACCTATAAGATATAACTCAAAATTAAGTTACCAGTACTATTAAATCAAGGTAGCATATTCAAATAGACAGACAGATGTAACCTAATGCTATGCAACCAATGAAATTAAGTCAGATATTTCTATGGAAGGTCTTGATTCCCATGAAACACCTAACTTACGAAGACCCAGCTAGCTGCAGTTCTTGAAAATCTTCACACACACACACACACACACACACACAAAAAAATCTCTGTCTCTCTCTCTCTCTCTTTTATATTTACTTTTACATATAGGTTTCAGACACAAAGTCAAAAATCACATTTTTGAATGGCAAATGATCAAACAAATGAGTTTTGGTAACAAACCATTTTGTCCTGGGACATCTTCAGAGTGGGGTTAGATAAACATATTAGGAAGAGTAAAGAGGTTGGGGGGGGGGGGGGCGGTTAAATGAGAAGAGAGGGATGATTGGGAAGAAATGAGGTATGGATAGAGAAGGGCTTAAGGGGCTTATGCAAGTGTAACTGAGTAAGGAATCACATTTTGGAGTGAACTTGCTAAGGCAAGTACTACGTCCGAGACAACCTGTAGGTATTCCAGAGTATAGGTAGGTTTTGGGTTAATGGTGGTAGTTACGGGATTATTGGTACAAGTTCCCTTGCATTTTTGAATTATGCAGGAGTACTTGTCAGCAGGCATCTGACATTGTTTAAATGTATTTAAGCTGTTCAGGTACTGTGTCATTTAGCCATGGGATATTCTAATTACATGGTTAATTTGTTTCGAGGAGGCATTGCTGTGGCCAGTTAAAAGACTCTTCATGTAGGCAATATTGTTTTACTGTTGTGGTAGGTTGCCCCAGCATAGTCACGGAGTGGAGGCCTGGTGTTGGTTGCTGGATGTGGTAGGTTGCCCCAGCATAGTCATGGAGTGGAGGCCTGGTTTTGTTGGTGGGTGGATGGGGTTACGCTATAAGTTTTAAAGTTTTTTTTTTTACTCTTTCCCCTAGGTGGGTAGGGCTGTGGGGAAGTGATGCCACGGGACATTAATAGGAGCAGTGGGTCAATAGGGTTTCGGGATGCTGGGTGGGTTCTTTGATGGCATTTGTGTGTTTGCAGGCATTCAGACATTGGGGGAGGACTCCGTGAGTAATGGCCATTGTCATGGAGCAAGTTAAGCTGCCTTTCTCATCTGCCACATAGGTCCTGATTCCTTGGGTGTTTGCAGTGGTGAGGCAAGTACAACAGTATGCCAGTGGTTGTATCGGTAGAATAAATACAAAACAAAAAAAATTTACCTGTCTTGGCTTCTTCCAGTGGTGGTTTGGGGGGCTGGAGGGTGCCGTGATGGCTGTTTCTCAGGCTGGTAGATTTTCTTGGCTGGAATCGCAACAAGGTCTTTAGCAGATGCCACTCTACTTTTGCAGAATATTTAATTTTAACATTACAGGTTTTGTAAATAAAGCAGCTTGGCGAGTTCTGCAGGGAGGATGTTACTGCTGTGCATGCACGGTGCAATATATAATAAAAAAAAAAAAAAAAAAAAAAAAAAAAAAGGCCGGTCGCATGTATGGGTGCCCTCATTCAACTTTTACAATTGGTTGGTGGCAGTTGCAATTGGGGTCTTTTTGGGAATAAAGCTTCGGGCTCAGGCTCCTGGGACTGTTGCGGCATGTGCATTGAGTTTTGCAGTGTTGAAACATTTTTTTTTTTTCCCCCGCAGGCTTTGGGCATATTTGCTGTAGTGTGGGTTGGTGTCTACAACATTTGACCATGCTGATTTTGTGGAGTGGCCAGATATTACCTCACAGTGCTGGCCATGTTAATAAAGTGGTGGTTGAGCTAATCAGCGGCAAGTCATAGAAGTCTGGACATAGCGCCATGCAGATGACTTGAAGACTTCATACTCTACAGAACTTTCATGAGGCAGAGCCGATATCTTGTTGGGTTTGTAAGGTAGATATATTTGGAGAACATTGCTAAATGGTGCTTTGCTTCATAAGTATGTTAATAGGAATAAGAAAAACATTTTAGACATGTGGGTTTATAATGTAGTACAGAATGTCCAGGTCTTCACATTTTAGTCTGTTCTTCAGGGATTTGGTGGTTTGTTCTGCTGCTAGGTCGCGGAGATTACAGTTAATTTAAAAGGACCTGTGTTTAATTTTCAGTCTTGATACTTTTATGAATATGTCTTCTAATAGAAATCCTGTCATTTTAACAACTTTGCAAGTGGTAAGAGCAATAGTTAGCATCTGTAGTGGTTCCCCTTGTTGCTGGGTTGTATTCCCTGGGGGCTTCAATCAGATGAGTGGCGGCTTCGGGTTGTGAACTGGCTAGTGTCTCGCACTGGCTGAGTGGATAGAGGTGATGTGTTTGCGGTATAGCTGCTATGAGCTGAAGGGACGGATGGTTTTAAGGCATCAGATGACATACAGAGGTTATACTTGGCCAGTTTTGATAGAGTTGATTCGTGGTAAAGCAATGAAGTCACTTGCAGACTTTTGAGTGAGAGAGAGGGCAAGGTAGCTTCTATAAAGAACTTGCTTGGTTGATGGTTTTCTGAGCAGACAGAGGGTTTTGCGGGCTCTGAGGCACTCTGAACAATGGTTGTTCGTGGGTGCACGCTAAGGCAGTAATGGTGGGGTGGGGTGGGGGGAAGTACTGAATTGCTATAATCAGTGGTTTAGTCAGACTTCGAATCCATGTTCAGAATGTTCTGGTTAGGGAAGCTAGTTATGGTAGGAGATAACAGACATCTGAGTTGCAGTCTTCATGTCTCTCAGGAAATACGCTAAAGCAAACCTGTTAGTTGACCAGCTTTGATTGTAGTATGCAGTGGGTGTTTTGGAGTTGCTGTAAGGTCATGGCATACCTTTCAACTGTACAGAGGTTAGCGGAATTGTCAGATCTTGGCCTCCTTTATTTTATTTACTTATTCATATTTTTTTCCCCAAGACTGACGCTACAAGATAATGAAAGCGTTCCATGCAACAGAGGCAATATGCTAGTCAAAAGTCAAAAGTCAATTTACTGTAGAGCTGAGTTACAAAGTCCCTCAGATTGCGTGATTAGGACACTGTTGCTGATGGGCTAATTCGTAGAATGGCTAAACTACAGTGTCTTGTAAGCCTTAATTGTACTACTTTGACTAATCTCCCATTCCCCTTCATACCTAACTTCCCTAACTGTTTAGGCGCTAAGGGCAATTTTGTGCCAACACCTGCTGTCACGGACAGCACAGAGCAGGAGACCGGATGCATGTTTCCTTGTTCTAGCTTTTACTGTCTGTACGGGGAGGGGAAGAATCAGGGGTGGTGACATCACAGCATGGATGAGTTTTAGGACAGTCGTGGATGTCAGTTGGGGAAGAAACTGGCCAGACATCTGTCTGTATTCATTGGTGCTGATGACTTCAATGAATTGGAGACTGTAGCCTGCTTTGACAGGCCGGGATACATTTTTGAAAGTGAAACCACCACGGTACAGTAAGGTACTGTTGTAGTGGTAGAGAAGCAGTCGATTTAAAATACTTGACATGCAGTATTGTTCTATTCTTGGCAGGGACAGTAAATAGGGAGGACAATGACAGAAGTTGAGCATTTATTAATAGAATCTCATTGTTGTCATTTAAGATAACACCCTCTATGCTAAAGGTTTAGCATTTGCAGGAATTTATGCTGCATTCTTTACCAGTCCTTAGAACATCATAAATGTATTATGATTAGTAGATTGCTGCAGTTTGGAGTTGAATGCCGGAAGGACAGCTCTATTAAATAAGACAGCTAAATTCCTGGCTCGGAGGTAGGTGCAGGTGAATGATAATGGTGAGATACCATGGCAGTGTTAGTTTGCTGGTGGTGTAAATTTTGGGGCAAGAGGATTGTGGAAGTGACACATTGACCCCTAACTCCCAAATGGGGGGAGTTGAGAGCAGATGGATGGTTGCAGGGGCTGACTATTCATAAGGAATGTGGAACCAGGCTGGGCTTGGGTAGTAAAGCACTAATGATCACATGGGGTGGGGTATTGGTATTTGGGTAAGCAAACTGGAAGGTTATACTAATGAATTTTATTAGGATCAAATGTGGTATATATTAAGTTCATTTAGTGGCAGCAGTAGTTAAATACAGATATTGGTGGTTTATAATGACAGTAGTTTGAGTGACATTTTTATGGTTGAAAGTCGGGTACATTGTCCCCAGATTGGCCAGCTAGCTTCATACACACAGGGTAAGGGGTTGATTCTTATCTTTATTTTAGGGTCTATATTAGAACACCGAACATTCAAAATTTCGAGTGTTCTAATATCGAACCCTATTAATCGAAAATTGAAAACATCGAACATTCAGAACAGCAGATTTTTTCCTAGGGAAAAAATTTGCTGTTCCAAAACACATACACACAATACAAGCACACCAAACAAACAGCAATCCACACACATACACCTAAACTCTTACACCTAACCCTATACTAAACTATACATACACCACTAACTATCCACTTACCTTAACCCAAACCCTAATCCTAATGTCCGTCACTATTGCACAGTCACCTCTCCCGCGCCCTAACCCTAACTCACCTACCCCGCCCTAACCCTCACGTCCACACAATCGCACACTTACCTGACCCGCGCCCTAACCCTAACTCACCTAACCCGCCCTAACCCTCACATCCACACAATTGCACACTTACCTGAACCCAACCCATAACTTTCCGCCACAGCGCTGAAAATACAGAAGCAACAGAAATGGACAACCAAATTCTTTCCCTAGGAAAAAATGTGTTTTTCTGTTTCTTAGATATTGAAAATGGGAAATTTTGAACGTTCAGTGTTCTAATATAGACCCTTATTTTATTGTGCTAAATGTGTTCATAGAATGTGGTGGATTTGGAAGCACTGGTGTTGCAGTTTGACTGACCAAATGTTCTTGGCAGCGAATCAGTTGTTACCATGGGGGCTGAGCATATGATTGGTAGATCCATAATTGGGTGGATGGAGATTGATATCTAGGAGCATTGCAATTTTCATGACAGCAAGGTGCTTAATTTGATTTTTTTTGGAGATGGAGGTACAGAATGGCTGGCAGAGATGGCAAAGGACACAGCTTGTAAGTAGGCCTAAAGTAAGTGGATTGGACAGAGGATGCTGCTATTGGAGGTTCGGGACATTGGCAGGGAAAGCAGTGAGATTGTAGGTAATGACATGATTCCAGGTGTTCATTAAGGCCATTAAGTTTGTGTGGTTTGAGATTACGATGGCTTCAGGATGTGTGAGGCAAATTAGGGGGATGTGTGTAGCAAGTGTTTCATTGGCATTAAAGGGAATTTTGGGGTAGAACCTCGGTGGGATGGATTTAACAGCTGAGTTTGGGTTGGTTTTGGGATTGGCGAGTAACAAGGCTTCCAGTAATTTTAATATGGTAGGTATGCAGTTAGGCATGTTCGCTTTGGGTGGAGTTTTTAGGTGCATTTACAGTTATTTAGGCAGGTTACAGTGTTGGTAGGGGGCCCAAGATCTGATCTGGTGATAGGAATTTGATATGGTTCATAGGTCGTGGTAGCTATTGGTGATGTTACATACTAGGTTATGGTTTAGATGAGTACCACAAAGACCATTTCTTTAGGCTTGAGGGATTTTGGTAGGTAGGGTTGTTGGAAGCATTGCAGGTATAAGAGTGCATTGGGTATATTGTGGGAGTAGGGTACTTTGTTTACGTGGGTGATAGAGGGTTTAAGCAAGGCAGGTTTGGAGTTTGCCAGAATTTGGCCATATTCCTTTTCTTTCGGTTGTGACTAGGGTTTAGCCAGAAGGGTCCTTAGGAGGTACGGATTTGGGGGGGTGATTAAGGTTATGTAAGTGTTAGATGTTTCTAGCAATCAGCACCTTAATCAGGAGCATAGTATTGTGCTATTGTGAATTTGGTTGGTTTTTAGTGGTTTGATGTGTTGGCTTGGGTTGAGTGGGTAGATGGACAAACATTGAATACTGTAAGATGGGGTTTTCTGTGATGTTTGGGGCTGCAGATTTGATTTCAAGGGTTTATAGTTTCTGTGTCATTTGTTATGGCTATAGGTTGTCATTCCAGAAAGTTTCTGGGGTCAGCGAAGGTGAGGATGACTTCAGGTGCTGCGCTTGTATAGGATTGTTGGAAGAAGGGCTGGATGGCTCTTGGACGATTATTATATAAGACTGCTGTTAAGGGTTAGATGTTTAAATGCCATGATGGCCAATTAAAACAATTCATGTTTAGAATGTACAGTTGGTGTGATGTCAGGATTGTCATTGCACTGACATTAATGGAATTTCATTTTGGTTCTTACATTTAGTTGGGTGGTAAATTGGGGATGCAAGGTGGCATGAAGTTAGGCAGTCGCCTATGTACAGTTTGTGGTGGTGGGCTTAAGGTTTGGTTGTCCAAGTGGCTGGTAATGTCTTTTTAATCCTTCTGAGGCTTCCATTGGTTGGGAGGTTTGGATTAATTGGTCGTGTGTAGTGGTTATGTTGGGCTATGAGTTTATGGTTTGTTACATCAGCATAATAAAGGGATCTGTGTTTGTTTTCAGTTGTTTGGGTAACTGTATATATTGTTAGATATGTGATAGAGTTGTAGGTGGTGATGAAGCGGATCCAGTTTGGTTAGTGAGAATGGGGTATACTGAATGATGTTTGGTCTAAGGACTTAATGGTGGTTAGGTTGTTGGACTTTAGTAGAGAGAGGGGGAAAAGCTTTGTTAGGCTGGTGGGCGGAGAAGAGGGACAGATGTGCCGTCTTCTGTTCCCCCTCTGGTTAACCAAGTGGGGGTAAGGACGCTGCTTATTTGTTTGGAAGTTAGGTAAATGACATGAGTAATGGGATGCTACTTCATAAGTAAAATAAGTGGGATATGCAATTCAATAAATGGTAAATGCAGTGAGTAGTGGGATGCTGCTTCATAAGTAAATAAGTGGGATATGCAATTCAATAAATGGTAAATGAAGTGAGTAGTGGGATGCTGCTTCATAAGTAAGTGAGTAGGAGGTATGGATGCTGCTTACTGGGTCAGGATGAGCAAGGCACGCTGTCCTGAGCAACATTACATGGATGTGGATTTTGGAATTCAGTCAGCTATATTGTGTTTCAGTTCATTCTAATTAATAAATATTGGATAACAGTTATGTTTATGAAATTTAATAAAGGTCATCAAATGTCTTTCAGTGTGATGTGTTTCTTGAAGGGGACCGGGACAAATAAGGTTTGGTAATAAACCATTTTGTCCTGTGACATCTTCAGAGTGGGGTTAGATAAACATATTAGGAGGAGTAAAGGGGGTGGGGGAAGGAAAGGGTTAAATGGGAAGAGAGGGATGATTGGGAGGAAATGAGGTATGGCTAGGGAGGGGTTTAAGCGACTTATGCCAGTGTAACTGAGTAAGGAATCACATTCTGGCGTGAACTTGTTACACACCCTTCCTCCCTTCTTTTTTGGTGGTATAGTAGGGGCTGTGGCTATTTGTCAGTTTGCGTAGGTCAGAGAAGAGGGACAGGTGTTCCCTCTTCTGTTCCCTCTCTGGTTAAGCAAGTGGGGGTAAGGAAGCTGCTTCTTTGGTTGGATGTTAATTCAACAAGTGGTAAATGCAGTGAGCAATGGGAAGCTGCTTCATAAGTAAAATAAGTGGGATGCACAATTCAATAAATGGTAAATGAAGTGAGCAGTGAGACACTGCTTCATAGTAAGTGAGTTGGAGGTATGGATGCTGCTTACTGGGTCAGAATAAGCAAGGCATTCTGTCCTGAGCAACATTACTTGGATGTGGATCCTGGAATTCAATCAGCTATATTGTGTTTCAGTTCATTCTAATTAATAAATATTGGATAACAGTTATGTTTATGAAATTTAATAAAGGTCGTCAAATGTCTTTCACTGTGATGTGTTTCTTGAAAAATGTTCGAACCTTAGCCAATCATACAAGTATCAGACATTAAGTCAAAAACACATTTTTGGATGGCAAATGATTGACCAAAAATGTTTGCACATCATCCAATCAAAATTAAACAAAATAAAGTGATAACACGTATTTTTGTAGGAGGATCAAGCCACCCCTGCACCTCCCCCCACACTCACTGATAATTATATATACAAACACTGAGATGACAGTTCAGTGGGGAAAGTGTAAAGTTCCTGATCCTCAATATACAGTGATCTTACACTAAGTAAAGCCATCATTCTTCAGTCAAGTAAGTCTTTGAGTGATTGTGCTGTCATTCCAAAGGTCCGATATTCTGAACATTGGACCAGCTATCTACTTCCTATATGTTCATGCAGCCTCCGGCTGTTCTTTCTTGCTTCTGCACCTGCTCAACCTCAACACCAGATCCCACAATTACTGCTTACTGTGCTCCCACCCTGAAATAACCCTTTGTTTGGTGGTCTCCTGGCTTTTCAAGAATTCATCTTTTGCAGTAATTCACTTGTAGTCCCAGATGGCAAGATGAACACAGACCTGGAAACCATCATTCAAATGACAGCTGGATGAAGTCCTCAGCTATTTTAGTGAAGCAGATATTTTTAAATATTTATATTTTAGCAATAATCGGGCGGCTGCGGTGGTGCAACGGTTAGCGTTGCCACCTCACAGCAAGAGGTTCTCCAGTTCGATCCTCGGCTGGGGTGCCTTCTGTGTGGAGTCTGCATGTCCTCTCTGTGGTCGCGTGGGTTTCCTCCTGGTGCTCTGGTTTCCTCCCACATCCCAAAGACATGCTGTAGGTGGATTGAACACTCTAAATTGGCCCTAGGTATGACTGTGTGCATGTGTGTGCCTTCTGTGGAAGGTTGGGCACCGGGCTGGCGACTCGACACCGTTAAACTCTACTGCCAATCATGAGCAGACAGGTGATCCTCTGTGGCGACCCCTAACCGGGAAAAGCCGAAAGAAGAAAAAGGAGATTTTAGCTATAATCCATGACTGGGTAATTAAGTACAGCCGATAGTGAATAAATTCTGTATTACCTGCATTCAGTAATGTATCATTGCTAATATACAATAGCATTATTAAAAAAAATGATTCATCCTTTCCAAAGAATGTAAGTATTTAAAAGTATACAAAACATGTACTGTGCATGTTCTGTCTCATTGTGAATGGCTGCACAGTATGTTGCTGTCTCTGGGTTTTTTCTAGTTTAGATTTTTCAGAATGTTTAATTGTTTGTGTCATACTTTTGGTCTGTTCTTCATAAAAGATGTGGTTTTCTGGCAACTCATTGAGGACTGAAGGCACTAAAGAATGAGTGACATCTCCATTTCAGAAGAAAGAGGTTGCTAGGTATGCCATTTTCCCTGGTTGTAGGAGTATCCTAACATGAACATCCATGAGCTTTTTTTAATATATTATATATTAATCTGCTGCATTACGCAGTTTACTATCATATGGATTTTTTTTTATTTAAATTGTCTGCTTAGCCGTGCAGAGAAAGTAACTTAACGGGACTTCTTCATGTAGGGAATGTGCATTGTCTGAAAAGTAGGAAGGGTGTAATTCTAATGTACATCATTAATGACTGATATAAATCCTCATCGATTTACTGGAGAAACAAAACTTTTTAAAAGGAACAGGGAACATATGAGAAAAATTAGAGAGATTTTGCAAAACTGAACAGTTGAGAGGAATGGTTATCACTGTGTGATTGATCATATTACTGGTGACCATTCCTCTCCATATCCACAGTTTTGCAGAATGTCCCTGATTTTCCTCATATTTAGCCCTGTCTGTCATAAAATATCTTATGGATGGTGTTATGGACCATATTCAAATAGAATGCCCAGTCGCTCAGCAATACTTCAGTGGCCGGATTTCTTTCTGTTGGTATATGCTCATTTTACAATGGGCACGCTAACTTGGCTGTCCAATTAGTATGCGCAGTATTTTAATACTAATATCAATTTATTGTATAATTTTAGATGCTAACATAACAGAGTCAGCATTTTTTGAGTTTTACATTTGGTATAAATGGAGATGCAACCAGATCTGAACTAAACTTTATAGGTGACATAATATTACAGTATGTATATTTGTGGCCTAAGGATGCCTGTCATCATATCCCAGTTCTTTTTCTTCACAATTTACTTTTCCTTCTGATATCTTACATCAGTATTAGGAAACTAGGAAAGCCTGATGCCAATACAGCCATTTAATTTTTTATTAAATTAAGAGCTGTTAAAATCTTGAACTAATAAATGTGCTCTGATTGCTTTGTTGCTGATCTGTAACATTTATTGATTTAATAACCTTTATAAGCACTGACTCTAGAAACATAAAATGTGCCATACATTGTTTCTGAACTCTTGGCTATTTATATAAAATGTTTTAAAAATGAACATCGCATTCTGTCCTGAAAGATATGGTAATACATTTTGCAAACTGACTGCATCGTACTGCTTGTGAACAGCTTGCAGATCCCAAGGAACAGGAATGATCCTCAGTACCTGGGCAACATCGTCAATTGAGGAAGTTGCAGAAGCTGCTCCTGATGCCGTTCGCTGGCTGCAGCTTTACATCTACAAAGACCGAGAAGTCACAAAATCTTTGGTGCTAAGAGCAGAGCAAGCAGGATTTAAAGGGATCTTCCTCACTGTGGACACTCCGTACCTTGGAAGACGTTTTGATGATGTTCGAAATAGATTCAAACTCCCTCCTCATCTCAGGTAATCCTTAGAAATTGATTTAAGTAATTCACATTTATGGTAAACATGCACCACATCTGGGCAGTAGGTTCATATTATGTGATCTTTTCCACAAAATTGCTGCAGTAAGAAATTGAATGGTAAAGTAGGATTCTTTGTTTAGTGAGGCACACAATAACAATAAGTGCACCTTTTGAAAATTTAAAGAATGTTGTGCAAAGATACAATGTCATCAACATGAAATATCTGCTTTAATTCTGAATCATAGTTTTCAGTCTCATAAAAAAGCTAGTCCCATTGCTGTGCTTTACACACAAATCCTCATTCAGTTTCTGTTTTTTGCAGTACTATGCCCATAACCTTTACAAATTTAGGACCTTGGCTTGGACTATTGAACATTTTATGTTTTGAGCAAGGCCCTAAATCCATGCTTTTTCTAGGCATAATGAATGTCATGGCGAATCCTGAGCAAAACAGAACTCTCTTCATCTCCTAGCTTATGCTTCCTACTGGTTCATTGCTAAGGGCATACAGAGTACCCAAAATATAAGAGTTTATCAGATCAAATATATGCAGCCCAATGCCTTGATTGCTATCAGCAGAAAGACTGGCAAAATGCAACCTAGAAGCAGGCACAGAGACCTGGTACCAAGAACAGTCTTTCATTAAAAGCCTGGGACTGCTTCAAAGCCACATATATCTACCCACGGGTCTACTTCACTTACCTGAATGGCCACATCACCGACTTTCACTTTGCAGAGATGAAAGGACTGACAAACCAGAAGACCGACATCTGGAACACCGACATTCCACTCGAGGTAAGTAACTGCTTGGCCATCCTGTTGAACTTTGCCCCTTACCCCCTGCGGTAGTGCGAGCTCGGAGTTGGTATATTTAGTTAGGGGGATGTGGGGGGGGGGGTGAAACCAGCTACATGGGTGGGTTTACCTTTGTTCATTTTTTTTTTGGTATGGCCAAGCAGTTACTTACCTCAAGCCGAAAGTCAGTGTTCTGGATGTTGTTCTTCTGGTTTGTCGGTCCTTTCATCTCGGTAAAGTGAAAGTCTGTGATGTGGCCGTTTGGGTAAGTGAAGTAGATCCATCCCCAAATGCTGCCAACAAGTAATATTAGCTTTTAGTTACCTCACTTTTGACAGATAATGCTCTCTGTCCTTCACATCCTAATCAAGGTTGGTAGTCTTAGCTTTTCATGCAAATTAGCAGTGACAAATGTTCTGCTTCACACTTGTTTTTTGGACATCCAAAAATAAAGACATGGCTCCAGAATACATGCAGCAACTTTATCAGAATCTGTTTCATAATGACAATGGGTGTAGGATGTCTGAATCCTGACACAGACTAGATCCAGCAGATCTCATAAACCTATACATATATAACATATGCCTCTATTAAAACAATTACAGCTTCCATCTAATACTGAAGCAGATTTTATGGATAACTATGAAGTATTTAATAACACAATATTTAACGTCAGTTTGTGCATTTCTGAGCAATACTGCAGTAAGAAACAGTTTTTACAATTTAGAAATTTGTCAAATGCAAAAATATTTCAAATACATTTTATTTTTAGATAAATAGAACATTTTATTATTACAATGAGACTATGCTCATTAAATGCAATTCAAATTCAAATGTTCTAAATATTTTTGTCTGTGCTGCAGTCTGAATGCCTTGTTTACATTTTTAATTGTCTGTCAAACTTGGAATGCTTAGCTGAATGCATGGGAAAATCTGTTATCGACACTTTTAATGGTGATGTGTTGGGAACGTCTACAGAGAAGTCCCTATAAGGCAGTCTATCAAGATGTTTCAGATTTCTATAAATACACTCATGATTTGCTACTGGGGTTTCTGCAGATGCCTTTCGAAAGACCTATTTGACTATATCTCTCCAGACACTTTCCTGTGTACTTCTTTGCTGGAGGCATCATGAACACAGGTCTGTATTCAACACATTCGGTATAAGACATATTCAATTTAAATAAAATTCTTTGATTTCTGAACAGCAAATGGTTCTTATTATGAACAAGGAAAAGATCTGGGTTGCACATTCTATTCTACATGCCTTTTTTCTGCTTTGTTCTCTATCGGAGACTTGGATTTTCACTCAAATCCCCTCTTTTAAAGAAAATGAGAATATTGGTCTTTGGCCATAGTGTTATTTTTGTTTAGAAATTTCTTTACCTTTGTTTAACTGAAGTCAGGTTTTTAGTCTGAAGTAAAAAGATAGAGGTAGGTGTCCTACTCTTAAATTTATGGATGCTCAGTAATTGAAATGACAAAAATCATTCATTTTGCAGGTGAATATTTGTAAGTATGTATATATGTAACACAGCTACATGACAGGTGCTGTAATTGTTCTGAGTTTGTGATGCGTGTTTTGGACTAACTGAAATTCAAAATACTCTGAAAATCTTGTAAATACCATACTTGGATCCTGTATGCCATTGTTTGCTATAGCCACATCAGGAATCTCAAGTCTACAAAATCATTTTTATTAATCATATCACTACTTGACCATTAACTTGACAATCTAGGAAATTCAAATAATCATCTATACATATCATTTATCCACAAGAACAAAACTGAAACAATTCCATGATCTTCTTAGAATGAATATGTATCTGTGATTATTATGATACACATTGTAGTCTGAAAAATCTTGACCTCTTGCTCAGTTTGCTGAGACATTCTTGATCAATCTAACATATAACAAGCACTATTTTTACATTACAACACTCTTCAAGTATGATTTATGCATTTTCTTATGTATTCTTGTTAACATTTCATTATTGGCTGATTAATATGTTTTATTAGTTTTAAACAGAAAACCTTGTATGCTGTTTGTTTATTTTTTTATGCACAAAATTATGTTTGCATTTTTTTACATAGCAGACTTCTGTGGAAACTCTCATTGCCATACTTCAAATGTTGTCATCACCGTATCATTTTACATGCACTGTTACAATGTATGGGGCTTTTCCATCATAAACAGTCTGTGAAATTCTCCAGTTTACTTCCAGTTCTTCTCCAATTAAATCCTCCTGTAGATCTGGCAAATACAAATGGCTCAGCTTATCTGCTTTATGTATGGCTTTTCCTGGCTCATATTTCATAAGCAAATCATACCTCTATAATCTCAACAATATACACTATGGTCTTTGCACTGTTTGTAAGATGACTTTATACTTTTCAATTATTTAAAATTTGTTTAAATTATCATCTTTTTTCCCTTCATTTGTTCATGGAGCTATTTACTACCATATAGTGTGGTAAATAACTCTTTTTTTTCAGTCCAAGCCTACCTATCCTATCCTTTACCCTTAAGCAACTAGTTTACTATTTTGCAGAATTACTGCAAAGGTTTTTTTTGGTAGGCAACTTCTTGCAAAGTGACTGATTTGTTCAAAACAAAGTACTTCAATGTGGGGGGCTTCAGTCACCAAATGTTATATTTCAAAGCAAAAGTCTTGCTCCACACTCCAACACCATTCCAAAATTGATCTAACAATTTTCTTAATGACAAATTCACAACTGACAAGTTCTGAATGAACTTCAAAAGATATTGCATCATTCTAGGAGACGTTATTTGTCCTTGCTTGAATTCCTTTTTTTATTTTTGTTTTACATTCTCATCGTCTGCCTTCAAACCTTCAGATATTAAAACACATCCTATATATGTCAATTATCCAATGTACTCTTATTCAGCTTGGTGAGATTTTGTCTCAGTATTTTCTGTATTTTAATCAGTCTCGTATGAGGCTTACTTTTGTTCTGATCCCATAGTAGTAAGCAATCTATTATATTATCGAAACCTTAAAGCAAATCGGTGATTTGTGCAACAACTCTGTGAAATGTCTCCTCTACTTATGAAATACAAAATGAATATCTAAAAAGTGCTGACTTTCTCATAGGCAAATTAAAATTGTGGAGCTTAGTATTCCCTTATGAAACTTTGTTCGGGTATAAAAAATAGCTTGCTTATAACATGGCAAATACCACTTAGAGAAATAAAATTTTTGTCTAGTTTTTATGGGTTCATAGGTTCATAGGTAGGTACTAGGCTTTCTGCCCGAAGGCATTTATAAGCCTAGCTGGAATGTGTTGGCTTTCGCCGCCCGCTTAGATTAGTTCCCTGTGCCTCTTTCCAGCAGAGCCATTGAAGTGATCCCTGGGGTAAACTTTCTGTTTCCCATCCACTCGTCAAGGTTTCTCTTGAAGAGGGTTAGCAAAGAGCTCTGCCTAATGTAGATTGGAATCTTGTTCCAGAGCATGGGAAGTCTCTGGGACAGGAATCTATCCCTCCAGCACGTCCTATTTATTGTTGTGGTGAGGTTTAGATCCCTGGAGCATGTGGCTCAAGGGGATATGGTTTTCTTTAGGTGGAGCATGTCCATCAATTCTGGGTTGGACATGGCCTTGTAAGTCAGACAGAGATCACCTCTGAGTAGACGGTATGCAACCGAGTACAGCTGGAGTTTCTTCGGTCGAGCTGCATAGGGCATCTGCTTGAGGCCAGTGATCCTCTTGCTGAGTAACGTCTGTGGTCTTTCCAGTTGTTGCAGGTGTCTTGTAAGGTACATCCCAAATGGGGCATTGTACTCTATGATGGGTCTGATGAGTGATGCGTAGAGGGGCCCAATGACCTCTTTCGATCTGGATGCAAACCCTTTTGTGATTAGGTGAGCCACATAGAAGGATTTTCTAACCACTTTGGCAATGTGATTATCAAAGGAGAGGTTACTATCTACTTGGGTCCCCAGATCCCTTATTACTTCTTCTGTATTTAGGGGGCTACCACCTATGTGGTAGTTTGTGGGTACTTTGTTTTTTTCCAAAGGGGATGACTATGCACTTTTTGGCATTTAGCTTGAGGCCATGGTTTTGACACTAGGTATCTGTCTCAGTGAGACCCTTTTGGAGGATGTCTGTGTCAGTCGGACAGTCAATTATAGCCCCTAGTTTGCAGTCATCTGTGAACTTGGTCAGCCATAGTCCTCCTGTGCTTGCTTGTACCTCTGAGAAGTATATGCCGAACAGGAGGGGTCCTAGGACTGAGCCCTGGGGAATGCCACTTGTAACCGGTTTAGAGTCAGACCTAGCTCCTGCAACTCTTACTATGTGGGTTCTGTCCGTGAGCCAGTTGGCAACCCATCTTGGGACGTAGGGGTTTATGTTCAGGCTGGTGAGCTTGCCTATAATACCTGAGTGGGGAATGGTGTTGAAGGCCTTTGTGAGGTCTAGGTAGGCTGTGTGGACCACCTTTCCCATGTCTATAGCCTTTTTAACTGTCTCAAAGAAGTCCACCAGGTTTAGGAGGCATGATCTGCCCTTAACAAAGCCAATCTGGGTAGGGTCTAGTGTTTGGAGCTTTCCAATGTCTCTGCTAATGAGATCCATGATGATGCATTCCATAGCTTTGCAGACCAAGCTAGTCAGGCTTATAGGGTGATAGTTCCCGGGGTCCGTTGTGGCTCCACCTTTGTGGAGCGTGTTTAGGTGAGGGGTTAGTTCATCTTTGAGCTTGTGTAGGATGCAGCCTGGAACACCGTCCAGTCCCATTGATGCTGTGTTTTTGGCTTTGGAAAGTGCTGTTTTAACCTGAGTGTCTGTGATTTCAGGGGCACTACATTCTTCTGGTATAGTTATGGCCCCTTTTGAGGGTGGGGGGGGGTGAGGTTTGCACTGAACCTGTCTGCCAGGATGTTGGCTATATTGGTCGGTTCAGTGTATTTTGTGCCATTCTGCACTAACTCCGAGCAGATCTGAGAATTGCCACTTAGATTCTTGACACAGCTAAAGAATGCCTTGTGGTTATCTTTGGAGTCCATGGCAATTTTTCTTTCGAAGTTAGCCTTGGATGATTTTATGAGGGAACGTAGTTTCTTGCTGATACTGATCAGGGATGTCTTCTCTTCTTGGGATTTTA
This sequence comes from Protopterus annectens, assembly GCF_019279795.1. Classification (NCBI taxonomy): domain Eukaryota; kingdom Metazoa; phylum Chordata; order Ceratodontiformes; family Protopteridae; genus Protopterus; species Protopterus annectens. The sequence continues at coordinate 383,372,770 of NC_056727.1, read as the reverse complement.
CTCTTTTCTGTACTAGTTTCCTCCTTCTATTGTATAGCTTGTTTATGGCAGGGGTTCACCAGACTGGTTTCCTTTTCTTGGAGGAGTGAGTCTTGGTTTTGTTTGGGATATCACAATCCATGCATTCTTCTAGGTGCCCATATAGTGCATTAGTAAAGGATTTTGCAGCTTGGACAGCATTATCCTTTAGCATGGGGGCTTTGAAACTTCTCACCTCGGTCTTAAGTAACGTGAAGTTTGCTTTTGAAAAGTTTTTCATGGGGGTGGTGGCAGAATGTGGATATCCAGAGTGATTAGTTTATGGTCAAATCTAACCAGCGAGGGGTTGACCTCCGGTGTGGAACTTTGGTCGCCCATGTTGGTGATGACCAGGTCCAATATGTTGTCACCTCTGGTGTGGGTGTTGACCAGTTGATCCAGGGCGTTTGAGTTTATAAATTCTAGGAAATGTTGGGCAAGGGAGTTCGTAATTGAGTAGTTCTCCCAGTTAATGTTCGGGTAATTGAAATCATCCAATATCAGGGTGTTTGGTAGGACCTTTATGTTTCCCAGTGTTTCCAGGAATGCGGAGTGGGGGTCCTGGGACATGGTGGGTGATCTGTAGCAAGCTATAATTTGAATAGCAGTTTTGCCCGTTGTTATTTGCACGTGGATGATCTCTGAAGCATCGTGCTGTGCCACTAACCTGGAAGTGTGGGTATCCTTGATGAATATGGATACTCCCCCGCTTTCTGTATTTCGGTCTGTGTTTTGTGGCCAAAATGTATGGTATGAGTTGTAGCCTGGTAGTGCTGGGGTGCTCTCTGGAGCCTTAAACCAGGTTTCTGTTACTGTTTTTGGAGAGTAATAATCATATAAACCCTCCATCCAGGTAGTGTAAAATGTCTCTCCTCTATGCAATTAGTCTTCTTCTGAATTTTGCTCTGCAGAGTTACTGGATCTTTCTTTGGAGTGTGTCTAAATATGATAAGTTCCAATTTTATTCTTATACCGAGAAGTAAGCACTTAATATAACAGCAATCAGACCAAATAATAAGTTTATACAAAGGTGTCTTTGTACTGGTCTATTCTGGATAAAGTACTTGGATCTTTTCAGCAATCAGTGCATTGCACTCTACTCCATTTTCTAATTTCAGTAGCATACTTTGGTTATAATTTAAGATTGTTTTCCCAGTTTTACAATAAGAGTTATATTTTTTACATGCTTTGATCTTGGAGCTGGTTATAATAATTATTGGAGTCATGCCTTAGGAGTGCATGGCTATATTACCTCACATGTAAATAGCTTGCTTTGGTATATGTCTGGTGTGTCCAGTATATAAGTGTTGAATGGTGTTTGATTTGAGTGAGTGTGCATGTGCATGTGTTGTCATTGTGTGTCTGGTGTAATGTACAGACTATTTGATGTGTGCATAATTCATTGGTGTTTTTTTTCTATGAAGTGGCTGTGGATTAGTCTATTCACATTATTAAGAGCTATACCCTGCTGTAGAATGTAAACCAAAAAAAAATCTGTCTCTTGTCAAATAGAGCTGGGCATTGCTAACTGAGAGGGAATGGCTAATTCTCTCTACTAGTGACTGTATGGCGGAACTAAGTCATCTATAGGCTACTTTTTTTTGCTGAAGACTGGGTGGCTACTTTTGCCTCATATCTGGTTTTGGTTGATTTGATCAGAGACTAGAGTTAAATGTAAAATATATGGGATCAGCAAATGTGGCTATATCATAGTTACCACCTTACTCATAAAAGTCTTTATAATGAAACATGGAAAGAAGATGCAACTTGCAGTAGATGTAGTTGATGTAGATACAGTACACATGTTCTTTGAGCATATAAAGATACATTATATATCTGTATTGATTACAATATGCAAAAAGATGAGAAAATTACAAATATTTGTATAATGGTCATACGAGACAAACAGCTCGAACAAGAAAACAGGATATTAATAGGATTAGTTTGGCTTCAGTTGCTAAATTGCATATATCTACACTAGAAAACATGTTATATAGAAACAAAATTAGCAAACGATATTCTAAGTTTTATGAAAACAATGAATATTCAATGAAGATTGAAGAGAATGAAACAGGACTATGAAGAGAACTATATAATAATTATTAGTTAGATTTATAAACCACTATTAGTGGCATCTGCACTCTTGGAAGTGGGAGATTATTCTAGAGGAGCAGCAATCTCTGGGAGACATATCTGTCTCTCCGACATGTTCTGTTAATGTCACAGGCTAGGTTGAGATCCCTGGAGTGTGTTGTACAGCATTTCCATTAGGGCAGGGTCACAGACTGCTCTGTAGGCCAGGCACAGGTCATCTCTCAGCAGCCTGTATGATACAGAATAAAGTGACATGGCTTTCAGTCTTTCCATGTAGGCCATGTCTTGGAGGCCCTGAATTCTCTTGGTTAGAAACCTCTGTGGACTCTCCAGCTGCTGCAGGTGTCTGGTGAATGACATACAGAAGGAGCATTGTACTCTATTAGTGGTCTGATAAGGGTCAAGTACTGTGGAGTTATGACCTCATTGATCTTGGATGTGATGCCCTTATTTATTAGATGTGTAGTGTAGAAGGTTTTCCTTACCATTATGGACACATTGTGATCTAAGTTTAGATTTATATCAACTTGTGTTCCCAAGTCTCAAACCATTGTATTTGAGCTTAGAGGGGTATTATCTATATCGTAAATAGCAGGGGCTACTTTTTTGCCAAAGGGGATAATGAAGCATTTTTTGTGTGTAGTTTTAGTCCATGGCTTTGGCATCAATCATTTGTCTGTGTCAGTCTCTATTTTAATTTGTTGACATAGCTGGGGGACTCTGTGATTGCACCCAGTTTACAGTCATCTGCAAATCTGGTAAGCCACAGGCCATCTACTTTTGCCTGGACTTCAGAGAAATAGATTCCAAACAGTAGAGGGCCCAGTACAGATCCTTGTGGTACAACACTGATAACTGGTCTACTCATGAAAGTGGACTCCCCAACTTTGACTGTATGCATTCTGTCGGAGAGCCATTTGGCTACCCATCTAGTTATGAATGGATTAATTCCCAGCTGGGAGAGATTCTAATGATCCCTGAGTGGGGGATTGTGTCAAACACCCTGGCTAAATCAAGATAAGAGGTATGTTCTGCTTTCCCCACTTCCAGGGCTTTGGTGACATTCTCAAAGAAGTCAACCAGGTTTAATAAGCAAGATCTACCTTTGACAAAACCAAACTGGGTTGGATCAAGAGTTTAAAGGTTGCCTGTGACCTAGTTGATTAGGTCCATGATGATTCTTTCCATGGCCTTGGAGATAAGGCTGGTCAGGCTAATGGGTCTATAATTCTCAGAGTCGGTTAATGGACCCCTTTGTGTAGGGGGATTACTGTTGATGTTCTCCACAATGCCAGCACAAAATCAATGCTCAGTCTGTGGCTAAACAGGCCGCAAAGTTGTTCTGCTAGGTCTTGTTTAAATGGTTTAGTAAGCAGCCTGGGATGTTATCTGGTCCCACATAGACCATATTTTTGGCCTTGTACAGTGCTTGGCTGACCTGTTCTTTGGAGATACTAGGTAGAGGACTGGTGTCAGGAATGGTATGGGGTATGACTTGTGGAAAAAGGGGAGTGAAATTATTGCCAAATCTGTCAGCTAGCAGGTTGGCAATTTCTTCAGGTTCAGTGTGAGTGGTGGCATCCACTGTAAGTTCAGTACACAGCTCTGCATTCCCTTTGAGGTTTTGAACGTAGCTAAAGAATGCCTTATGATTGGCTAGGGATGCTAGTTTAATCTCGTAACTAGCTTTAGAGGACTTTACATTTCTGATTTGCTTGTTTAAGCTGTGGTGGGTATTCTTCCTTTGCTGAGTAAGTTCTCTATTGTTGTTAGATATCAGTTTCTTTCTTTTATTATATAACTTATTTATACTTACAGTCCATCAGGGTGGCTTGTTTTTACAAAAGACCCTGGTTTTAGTCCTGTCAGGTACAGCAGAGCCAATACATTTGTTTAAGTGGCTATATAGGGCATTTGTGTACTTCTGTGCATAGGAGTCATGGTTGCCTGTGTTAGCAGAGGCTATGAAATCTTTTATACCATCGCTTAGAAGGCGATAGTTTGTTTTGGAGAAATTTTTCAGGTTTTTTTGCTCCTGTGGAGGTTTCAGGTCTGATCTTCACTTCAAACAAGACAGATTTGTGATCTGACTTAACCAGGGAGGGCAACATACAGGGGGTAGTACAGTGACCCCCCCCATGTTGGTGAGTACTAGGTCTAGGATACTTGAGCCCCTTGTGGGGGTGCAGACTAACTCTTCCAGGGCATTTGAATTAACAAAGTCCAGGAACCTCAGAGTGATTGTGTTTATGCTCATGTAAGCTGCCCAATCAATGGATAGGTAGTTGAAATATCCCATGGCCAAGGTGTTTGGCTGTATATTGAGCAATTCTAGCAAGTGCAGGAAGGTAGTATGTTTCTCTTGGTTCATGATGGGTAACCTATAGCTAGCTATGATGTGGTAAGATATTTTACCTATAGTTAATTGGACCAGGTGTAGCTCAAGAGTATCGTACTGTTTCACCCAGTCTCGAGGTGTATCTGGATTTAATGAAAATGGATACACCTCCAGCTTTGGTACTTTCACGCTTGTTTTGGAGTCTGAACTTGTGGAAGGCATTGTAGTCCTGTATGGCCAGGGTGCTCTCTGTGGCTTTGAACCAAGTCTCAATGACTGCACAGACTTTAGCATCTTCCAAGGTGAGGAGTGCTTCCAGGAGTGCAGTTTGCTGTTTAGGCTCCAAGCATTAATCAGCATGACCTTGATTTTGTCTCTAGTATACTTTTTTACGTCAAACGTTTTACTGTTTTGACATAGCCTAAAAAAGGCACTATGGAGGAACAAGTGTATTTGCAAGTATCTGAAAGCCTTGAGGAGACAGGTGAATGCTATCTCTGGCAAAGCATCATGGTCTGTCAACCATGTCTTCCTAGGCTGACAGATACTGAATCCCCTTGGAGTGACACCAGAAGCTAAGCCAATTGTTGAACTCAATCATTTTTTGTCTGTACTGTGGTATCATTGTAGGTGAAAGTAGAATGCTGCTTAGGGCTAGGGACTTGCCTGCTTGGCACACATAATCTGAGAGTTCTATCATGTCTCTCTTTGTATAGTCCAGAGAGGTACATCTGAAGTCATTCACTCCAACATGTACTATGACAGAGTCATACTGGTAATTGTTGCTGAGTGACTTGAGTGTGTAAGTGACTTGACGGATCCTGGCACCTGACAAGCAGCTGACTGTTACCTTCTCCTTGTCCAGCCTGGTGAGAGGGACATATGTTTGCCTCACTATTGAGTCACCTATGACCAGGACATTTGGTTTTGAGTTGTTTTGCCTTAGTAGGTTAATTGCTGAGACACTGATATGTGTGTTATGTATACTAGTGGATTCTGTTTGTGTACCAGTATATGTGGGTTGTTTGCGCTTGGGAGGTCTGTGGTCTTTTGGTGGGCTCTTGTTGAGTACCTCTGTGTATGTGGGTTTATGTGTGATGACTTAATCTTGTGTAATATCAGGGATGGAAAGTGGGACAACTATGCTCAGTGCTTAGCTGAGCTGCTGCAGTGCAGAAGTGCACATCTGAGTTGCCCAAAGAGAAACAGGGAAGCCTGAATGGTTTCACTGACTGGTGTTTATGAAAAAAAAGTGTTTCTAGGCATTTGCGTCTATACAAGGCACCTCTAACCTCCATTCAGTGGTGTGCAACTATGTGGAAATATGAGGCAAACAGTTTAAATGCAAACTATCAATAGGAAAGCCCCACACAGAGCCTTTATTCTAGCAATTCCCAACTCAGGTGGGTCCTGAGCTACGTACGTCTGCCACAAGGGTGCAGGGAGACCCTCTTAATGTACAATGGCTGGTTTTAGTGCTCAAGTGATGCCAATCAGTCTAGATTCAGCAAGTCTGAATCTAGCCTATGCTATTTAAGGCAGAAATAGCAATGATACAAATTGCAGAAAGAAGAAATCACAGCTGAAAAAAAAGGTTACATATTAGAAACACAAAAGATCTAAAATGCGAATCTATGTACATCGATACATAAAGGTCGATGTACATACGCAGCGAAACATGTAAATGTCAAAAATAAAAATGCCGAACGTGTTTCCTAGCCAGCAATGCGGTGGTGGGAATAAGGAAATATATCATTTTCCCCACTGTAGTGCGGTCTCGGAGTTGGTATATTTAAGAAGGGGGTGTGGGGGGTGCAGGGGTGCTTGCCCTCCTGCATAAGCATGCTAATGTATTTTTTTTTATTTTGTACTTACCTGCGTGGCGAGTTTTGCTGACGAAACACGTTCGGCATTTTGATTTTTGCCATTTTCGTGTTTTGCTGTGTATGTACATCGACTTTTATGTGTCGATGTACATACATTCCTGTTTTAGATCTTTTGGGGGTTTAATATAGACCCAAAAAAAAACAGTAAAATGTTCGGTAAAATACAGTTTACAAAGTGCAAATACAGGCTTAAATTATACTTATTTTTAGAAGATTTCAGTGGATGCCTTGGATTTCTGTTCAGATGCACTCCAGACATCTGGCTAAGAATGCCAAACTCTGAGCAGCAGAGATAAACTGAGGTGTTCAAGAATCCATATTTCATAAAACAAACAAAAAAACACCAGTAGCAATCGTATTAAAAAATTCAAATTTGCCAAACAAAAAAAAAATTCCCGAATTAATCTGGTGTGTTGAGTCAAATTTCTCTTTTTCAAGCTGGCGTAGAATTCTACCAGTTCCCATTAGCCTTCTCATTTGGAATCAGCATGTTTCTCCATGGGGAAGGGTTTTGGAATTCAGCCCTATATAGTGATATTTTCTTTTGAAAATGCAGATTGAATAAATATTCACTCTTGTATTGTTTCTGACTCATTTCTCACTTCTGCCTTGGTTTTTCTCAAATGTTTGCCTGTCTGAAACTGAGTCCTGTCTATATTTCCTTCTAGTAAATTTTCAATCTATTTTCAGTGTCTCATTTTGTTTCTTTTTTGCAGGATCTGAATGTTTTGCAGATTTTTCTTCACTGACTTTTTTTTAAAGAAAGAGTGACATCAGCAGCAGTCTTATGGCAGAATTGCTGACCTTTTCAAGTTCCAGTCTGAATTGCAAGGCAAATAAAGGGATTCTTTTTTTATGCAAATCTTTTCTCACTGAAATCATTTTTTGTCTGGCATTAATAAATGTATCAGGGCTGTTGTGCATTATTCTATTATGGATATTTTCCCATTTTAATTGTCTGATTTTCTTACATATTTTCACTGAAAATTCCTTTCTTTGGAAGGAATGTATACAACTTAGGAAAATGCATTGATCCTACTTTTTCTTCTGTCAACATTCCAAGTCAGATAATTATTTTGCAATCTACACATTTTTCAGAATTTGTAGTATTTTTAAAAGAAACTTTCACAAAAGGTCAAAGTTTATTATAACAATAACTGTGCTGTGGTGTTCTGCTTTTTTCGTAACCTGCCAATTTCTTGATGTAGCGTACATGTGTATGGGACTTACATTCCCATGCTTAAGCAGTGCAGCAGTGCTTTGGAAAGGAAGCAATGGAGAAAGGAAAATCTCTGTTGCTTCCTTTTGAAAAAAAAAAAAAAAAGTAAAGTTTGAAATCTAGATAGTTTCGAGGTATGAGAGAGACAGGGCAGAAATGCAAGAAAAATAAGGTATGTTTCTTTAGTTTTGCTTAACGTACCTGATTTTCCTTGTATTTTCTCCTGCCCTCCATAAGTACCTCTTGACTTCTTAGCTGAAGAAAGGTAGAAAACCTTAGCATATAGTAATAGAAGAAGGTCTGGGCCACTGGACTTTTTTTATCATAATACGAAGTGCAAATAGAGGCATGTTGGTTGGGCTGACCAATAAGCGTGCATGTTTTTGAATGTTAATGACCTGTCATTGTATAATATAGCAATAACCAATGACGTCAGTGTGGTATATTAATGATTTACCCATGGTTGGTGTGGTTTAATCATGAGGGTGAAGCCCAAGTGATTAAATAAAGCCAACTGTGGGTAAATCTTCAATATACCACACCATGGAGTTGGTTATTGCTATTATACAATGACATTATTTAAGAAAAAATACTTACTTTTCTTAAATAATGTCTGTGTGTAATGCCTCCATGGTGCCCTTCTGCATTTTCTCCAGTATCCTACAGCCTTCCTGATGTACTGCACATGCATATGGCACTTGTGTTCCCATGCATCAGTGCTGTGCAAAGGAAGCAATGGAGAAAGGAAGATGTCAATTGCTTTTTTTTTTTTTTTTTTTAATTAAGAAAAAAAGAATCTGGGAGACTTTTTGACATTTGGGAGAGATGGGACGGAGAAAATAAAAGTATAATCAGGTACATTTCTTTAGTTTTCCAGAACATACCTGATTATCCTCTTATTTTTCTCTGTGCCATGTTCATCATTCGTTTGAGGTCTTCGGTTTTGTAAGCTTATTTTAAAAAAAGAAAGAATACAAAAATTTTATGGGATATACTAATGGGCAAACGGACCTTTTTCTATTGGTATAATCTCGGATTTACAGTGGGCATGCTGGTGGGATGGCCAATCAGCATGCTCCTTTTTGAATATTACTGGCCAGTCATTGTATAATATTCTTTAAGTCTTCTGGCATGCCCTTCACTCTTACATTCTGATGTCTGAATCTGTTTTCCATTTCTTTGTTTATGTAATTAATGACTGAAATTTTGCTTTTGTCTGCTTTTGATATAAAAGTTAACATATATTGGATATTTTTTCTTTTCACTGCTTTTGGTGTAAATCTCATCATATGAAAAGCAGTTTGGATTAAAATGACATCTGACTTTACTTCACTCTTGTTTCAGTTATACCTTTTGGTAAACATTGAATTCTATATCCAAATAAATTAAATTTTCAATACAATAATCATTTTTTTCTTCTTAAGATGCTTGTTTGAAATTATCTAAATGCAGTCCAAATGCAGGGGTTGGGAGGGTGGCCTAATGGTTCAGGTGTTTGCCTTACAAACACAAGATGCAGGGTTTGAGTCTCACAAGGGATAATTGGCTAGCCTTAAAATGGCTCACAAGGGCAGTTAGCTTAATACTAACCTATGAATCTCCTTTATGTGCCAAAATTGTTTTCTGTTTCCTCCACCACCTGAAAAAATCTCTATTTCTTCAAATTTGAACATTTCCTGGGAGGAGAGCAATATGACTATGATGCCACCTTATTGGAAATCCGGGCATGTCACAAACATTCAGGAATGAAAGAGGGGAAAACTTACTGGACCTGATCATCACCAACATGGGGACTCTATGCTCCAGACCAGAAGTGTATCCCTCACTGGTAAGATCAGACCATAAACTAATCTCACTGGATATTCACATCCCGACCCCACCCCCTGCCCAGAAAACCACAGTGAAAAACTTCTAAAGCGAGTTTCACACTCCTCAAAACCGAGGTGGAATCCTTCAAAGCCCCCGGGCCTGTGGAAAATACGGCCCAGACCGCAGAATCCTTTATAAACGCATTCTATGAACACCTTCAGGAATGCATGGATCATGCGATCCCAAATAAAACCAAGACCCAATCCTCCAAAGGCAGACGTCCTGTCTGGTGGACCCCAGCCATAAACAAACTATACAATAGAAGGAGGAAGCTACTAAATGATAGAGCAAAATCCCAAAAAGGGAAGGCATCACTGATCAGTATTAGCAAAAAACTACGGGCACTCATAAAATTGTCTAACGCCAGCTTCGAGAGAAAAATTGCACAGGACACTAAGGATAATCACAAGGCTTTCTTTAGTTATGTTAGGAACCTGGGTGGTAATTCCCAGATATGCTCAGAATTAGTCCAAAATGACAAAAAATACACTGAACCCACAGACATTGCCAACATCCTAGCTGACAGGTCCAGTGCAAACTTCTCCCCACCAAAAGGGCAAATATCTATCCCAGCAGAGTGCTGCCCCCCTGACATCTCAGATGCTCAGGTAAGAGCCGCCCTCTCCAAAGCAAAAACACAGCATCAGTGGGACCACACGGTGTCCCGGCTGCGCCTACATGAACTCCAAGAAGAGCTAAACCCAAACATAAAACTACTGTTCAATCTCAGCCTTACTACAGGATATGTGCCCAAAGAGTGGCGTACAGCAGCAGTGGTCCCTCTCCATAAAGGTGGTGCCTCAACGGATCCTGGAAACTATCGCCCCATAAGCCTGACTAGCTTGGTCTGCAAAGCTATGGAAAGGATCATCATGGACCTCATAAATAAAAATATTGGGGACCTACATACACTGGATCCTACCCAGTTCGGCTTTGTTAAGGGCAGATCCTGCCTCTTAAACCTGGTTGATTTCTTTGAAACAGTCACCAAGGCCATTGACAAGGGGAGGGTGGTCCACACAGCCTACCTGGACCTCGCAAAAGCCTTCGATACAATACCCTACTCGGGCATTATAGATAAGCTCACCAGCTTAAATATAAACCCCTATGTCACTAGATGGATTGCAAACTGGCTCAAGGACAGAACCCACATGGTTAGAATTGCTGGAGCCATGTCAGACTCCAAACCAGTTACAAGTGGTGTCCCACAAGGCTCAGTCCTGGGACCTCTCTTGTTTGGTATATATTTCTCGGAGGTACAGGCCAACACGGAAGGACTGTGGCTGACCAGGTTCGCAGATGACTGCAAACTGGGTGCCATAATCGACTCTCCAGCTGACACAAGCATCCTCCAAAAGGGCCTCATAGAAACAGACAACTGGTGCCAGAGCCATGGCCTCAAGCTAAATGCCAAAAGTGTATAGTCATCCCTTTGGCAAAAACAAAGTGCCCACAAATTACCACATAGATGGTAATCCATTAAGTACAGAAGAAGTAATTAGGGACCTGGGGACCCAAGTTGATAGCAATCTCTCATTTGACAACCACATGGCCAAAGTGGTTAGAAAAACATTTTATATAGCCCACCTAATCATGAAGGGATTCACATCTAGATCAGAGGAGGTCATCGTGCCTCTTTACTCATCCCTCATCAGGCCCATAATTGAGTACAATGCCCCTTTTGGGATGTACCTTACCAGACACCTGCAGCAACTGGAAAGACCCCAAAAGTACCTCACCAAGAGGATCAAAGGGCTCAAACAGATGCCATATGCTGCCCAGTTAAAGAAACTCCAGCTCTACTAAGTGGCATACCGCCTGTTCAGAGGCGATCTGTGCCTGACGATAAAGCCATGTCCAACCCGGAATTAATGGACATGCTGCACCTCAGAAAATCCAAATCCCATCGTGCTACGCCGAGAGACTTGAACCTCAGCACTGAAATAAATAGGACATGCTGGAGGGACAGATTCATAACCCAGAGGCTCCCTTCACTCTGGAATAAAATCCCAGTCCAGTTTAGGCAGAGTCCCTCATTGACTCTCTTCAAGAGGAATCTTGATGAGTGGATGGGAGATCGTAGGTTTACCCCGGGTATCACTTCTGTGTCACTGTTAGACAGAGGCACAGTATACTAACCTCGAAAAAGGGCATAGCAAAATAAATTTAAAATGGGTGGCGAAAGCCAAACACATTCTGGCTAGGCTTATAAATGCCCTAGGGCAGATAGCCTAGTATGTACCTATGAACCTATGAACCTATGAATTTGAACAGACATTGAACGTGTCTTTCTCAAAGTAAATTGTTTTGTGTAAAACAAAGTTAGTGCAGTGCTTTGTTCTGCGTCATGGAGCTGGCTGATACATAGCCAGCATTTAAGTTAGAATCTACAGTGCTGATAATCAGTTGCCTTTGAGACATCAGGAAGTTTAGGTTATGTCAACAGTAATGATAATGGTGGAATTAGTTATTATTTTACATTCAATAAACTATCTTATTTTTCCAAAAGATTGGTGCCTGATGTCCAATGCAGCAATTCTGGATTTCTCTGAGATACTGGCAGTAGGCACCTATTTGGCCTTGAAAGGGCTGTTACAGTGCAGGTTAAAAGAGTACAGATTGCCAGAAGAGTTGTGTCATATTGACACTGCATGCAATTGTTTATTGGAAGTTATTTATGGTAGGCGCAGTGTTGAAGCTGTTAATGTTGTTGCCTCACAGCAAGAGGTTCACCGGTTCGATTCTTGGCTGGGGTGCCTTCTGAGCAGAGTCTGCATGTCCTCCCTGCATTTGTGTGGGCTTCCTCTGGGTGCTCTTGTTTCCACCCACATCAAAGGCATGTATCTGGACCATTTCTCCCTGGGTCTCCGCTGAAAATAGGCTCTATCCTATTCAGACTTTCCTAGTCAGCAAATGTTAAATAAATAAATTTACCTCCTTACTTTGAACTGTTTTTGTATTCCTGTTCAGATTATGTTACATATTTTCTTATTTTGCTGTCTTACATCTTAAGTGAATCAATTAAGTATTAATATAAATGTGGTATAGTATATTCAAGTACATCAAAGCCTGAAAATTACATTCATCTTAGAATGGTATTAGCTTTGCTGTCAGAGACCTACCACAGATTTGGTGTTTGAGGTAACCATCATCTCACACTGACACAAATGTTCTCCAGGAGGGGCTGACCCAGACAAATAACTGGTGTCAATGGACTAAAACTAAATGCCAAGAAATGCATAATAATATCCTTTGGGAAGTCATTCATCCCTGGTAACTATCTTATTGACAATATACCCCTTAGAAATGACCCAGTAGTCAGGGACATAGGGACACACATAGATAATAATCTAGCTTTTGATCATCACGTGTCTACAGTGGTGAGGAAATCATTGTGCAACCTTATAAATAAAGGTATGGTGTCTAAGTCCACTGTATTGGGCATTCATCAGACTTATCATTGAGTACAATACCCCATTTGGTATGTACCTAACCAGGCATATCCAACAACTGGAATGCCCACAGAGGTTCCTCACTAAAAGAATACAGGGCATAAGTAATATGTCCTATGCAGACCGCTTCAAGTCCCTGTCCCTGTATTCTGTCTCCTACAGGCTTTTGAGGGGAGATCTATGCCTGGCATACAGGGCATTGTCAGACCCCACTCTGATGTACCTCCTGCATATCCACAAAACAAACAGTACCAGAATTACCCATTCTAAAGACTTAAACCTTGCCTGTGATATAAATAGGACCTGCCGGAGAGATAGGTATGTATCACATATGTCTATGGAACAGGCTCTCCATCTATGTGAAGCAGAGTTCCCCCCAAACCCAATTCACGTGCAACTTGGACAATTGGATGGGAAACCGGAAATTCATCCCTGGTTTGGCACTTATGTCTCTGATGGACACAGGTAACCTGTAAATGGTTCATCTCCCAGGCCCATGCTTACACTTATCAAGGGTAAAAGAATTCATCAGAGATTTGGGATGCATGGCTAGGCTTAAAAAGGCCCTTGTGGTCATTAGCGTAGTAAACACCTATGAACCTATGAACTTACTGCGGAAGAAAAAGACTAATGATATATAATATTTGTTACTATGTTTGAATTAAGTGGATCTCATAGCTTCAGCAGAGATATATGTTTCTCAGGCATTTACCTCAGTAAATGTAAATCTAGTTTTGTATAATTTGCCATCATTTACAGTAGTCAGCTAGAGAGAACAGATCCTATTTAGACCCACACAAAAGGACTTGTTTAATCCAATGCACTAGAAATTCTCTCTTTTCATGCATCCTTTGTTCTCACTTACAGCTTGTGTTTTCATAATCAGACAATGATTTATAGGTTGCTAACCTCTGAGAATGATAGAAGAATGAAAACCTATTTTAAATTGAATCAGCGAATGCTTAAAAAACGAACACTGAATCATTGACCCTATGTAAGCAAAAACTTACAATCCCGAACACCCGGAATAGCGATTTTTTTTCCCAGGAGAAAAAAATTGCTGGGCCAGTTTCAGGAGTTTGCCATTTCCTCCACTGTGGTGCAATCTCAGAGTTGGTATATTTAAGTAGGGTGTGTATGGGGGGCACAGCCCCTCACATCGGGGGGGGTGTGGGGGTGAAGCCCCCCCCACATTATATACTATTTTAAGATTTTTTTTTTGTGGAACAGCGATTTTTTTTCCCCTGGGAAAAAAAAATCGCTGTTCTGAGTGTTCGAGATTGTAAGCTTTCGCTTAAACAGGTTTGATGAATCAGCGTTTGCTTTTTTAAGCATTCATTGATTCAATATAGACCCATTTTAAAAGATTATTGACAGGGTACCTACAATATTTTCTGGTACAAACCAATAAAATGTTAAACTCTGACAGGACATCATATAATTTTCAGTAATTACACTGTGACTTTTGTGCTTCTGCAGTATGAAAAACTTTAAGTCATTTGATCTGGCATTTTCTAAGAGTGGCTATGGAGAAGACAGTGGCCTTGCTGTGTATGTTGCTGAGTCCATAGATCCATCAATCAAGTGGGAAGATATCAGCTGGCTGAAGAGTGTGACTTCATTACCAATTGTTGCTAAAGGCATTTTAAGAGGTATGTACACATGTTCTTTAAAAACTTACAAATTAGTCAAGCCAAATGCATTCTTTGAAAGCCCTTTAGTGCAAACCAATACCGCTGAATCTTCGATTATAATGTATAAAAAAAAATGAAGCAGTGCATAAGAGATAATGTCTGCATCTTTTATATTTACTTGGGCCACTGAACTTTGAACTATTCAGAGGAGCTCATAACGTTGATGCACCTTCTGATTTATGTTTCTGTGAACTCACATGTACATACAAAAATGGGATCTTGCCCTATGGGTATTTATATATTGTATACACAGATGTCCCATAGGAAAGCATTTTAAGATACCCATGATATGGAAATATGTCTGATAAAGCCAAGAGAACTTTAACTATTCCCAGGTTGTTGACTGTGGTTCCCTTAATTTTTTTTTTTTTTTGATGCTCCATAGGTCTATCAGCATCCTTCAACTTCTGCAGCTTCAGCATATTCTTCTAATGCTTTTGGGCCCTTCAGGCCTCTGATGCTGTGATTCTCCACAGTGCTTTGCTTAAACAAACTCATGAAAGTCTGGTACTCCTTCCCCATTCTGGTTAAATTCAGTTCATTAAAGTTAAACTAATTTTTAATGCCCTGCAGAACCATACTTCTTTTTCTCCTAGACAGACATTTTGTTGATTTAAAGAACAGAAGAGTGTATTTACATTTTCAGAGGTGGTTTACAGTTGCAATGACAGCTCCTGAGTTGTTAGAGTAGTGAACAGTACCAGGGCACACAACACTTGTTTGTATTATAACTAAAAAATGTAAACGTGAATAATAACCATATTCATCTATGTAAGAAAATCCTTCATGGGCATTATCTATGGAATAATTTATAGTATGGATATGTCATTAGAATTTAATGTTTTCTCTAGGTTTATGATTTTACATAAATGTGGCATTTGACCCCACAGGGTAGTAAATTATACTCCAAAGCGAAGTGGCATGAAAAAGTAATATTGTTCTCCAAGGTGGCAATTTCTGAGAAATAATATTCAGTCCTATGTATGATAAAGCATATCAATCACAGAGGAAAGTTCCTTTTGTTCTCAGTCATAAAGTTAATTAATTACTCAGTCATACTCATCTTGAGAAATTTCATTACACTTAGAAAATTATTAAATTATGATAAAATAATATGCCAGAAAAATTTTGATAAGGGAGAGATTTCTTTTATTTTTGTTTTAATAATTTTGGAATAAAAAGAATGCCTTTTTTGGAAGGATGAATTAACAAGACAAAAAGCACGAAGAATGAAATGAAGTGATTTTAACACTTAATTATAACACTTGAAATTATTAATTATCTCTTAGTTGCTTTTAAAGGCCAGATTCCAAAACAGTTAAGGTAGTATGGTGAAAGGCCTAAACCATCCTGCAATATTACTGTAATCCCAAATCCCAGCTCTACTCCTTGGTAAGTCATCCTAACAGGGACAGAGACCTCCATTCCTTACATGGCACAGTCAGTACAAGTCTGTGGAATGAATATGGGTGTCTGGAATGGTAGTCTAATCCTCTTCTCCTGTACATCCTTGTCTGTCAGACTTTGTAGGAAGAACCCTTTGCCTCACATTGATGTGGTTATCACATTTCGTGATGTAGTTATTTAGTTAGGCGTGTAGCAGAAAGACATCAGTGAGCTATTTAAGTCGGGTCCCTACCTTTTAAAATTCCCCAGCACTCTTAAAATAATATTGCAGTGTTCCTGCCTCAACAAATATACTGCCTGGATGACTGATTCCTTATCTGACACAACAGAATACATGGTTCAAGTTTCCGGCTTAACTACCAAGCCTCCTCCCCATTGCCTCACTTTGCTTGCCTATTTTGAAGGGGGCTGTAGCCTCTTCCACTCTCAAAGCTAAGCACAAAGCTTGATCTGTCACCATCAGATTATCTGGGGTCTGGTGCTTTCTTAATTCACGGAGGTGTGTTTGGAAAAAATCTATAGCAATACCCAACTTACTTTACAGTGGCAAATACTGAAGTTTCTTTCCTTTTTCTTGCTCATTTGCTATGAAATGGTATCAGTTCATTTACTGGATGCCCCATCTTTGGGCAAGGTTGAATTACCCCCTATCCTCCATTATAAAATGCAGATTATAATTATGCAGACAGCAATGTCTGAGTGTGGGTATTGCTGGATTTTTATGAGAGCTGTTGTTAGATTACAAGGGAAGTGCGCAAGCGACCTCTCAGCATTACAAACAAGTACATTCAGGGATGACTTGTTTCTGTTATACTATCTTGTTTCAAGGATAGTTTTGAGATTTATATTTTTAAGATATAATGTACTATAGGGAGTTGGGATGGTGGCCTAATGGCTAAGGTGTTTGCCTTACAAACACAAAGTGCAGAGTTTGAGTCTCACAAGGGATAATTGGCTAGGCTTACAATGGCTCGCAAGGGCAGTTAGCCTAGTACTAACCTATGAACCTATAGATGTATAGTGTGTCAAACAGTAATTCTTCATTGATGGTATTTAGAAATGTGTAGATTTAAGTTTAACATGAAATGCATTTTTGTTGATAACAGTTTTAAGTTTTTAACACCCTATAAGTATTTTAGATTTAACAGCATTTATAATGAAAATTTAACTGAACTTATAAAGTAATCATTGTTTTTCTTTCATTCATTTAGAAATGTTAATGAAACTAAACTAACTATAAACTTAAACTGCACATGAAGTCCTTCAAGTTACACATATACCTAAAAGTAAACCATCAAAATATTGACATATCTAAATGTTTGTTTGTCTTTTCGGCTTTTCCCGGTTAGGGGTTGCCACAGCGGAACTCCGGTCCGCTAATGATTGGCAGTAGATTTTTATGGTGCCGAGTTGCCACTCGAGCTGGCAACTCGGCACCATAAAAATCTACTGCCAATCATTAGCGGACCGGAGTTCCGCTGTGGCGACCCCTAACCGGGAAAAGACAAATATTTAGATATGTCAATATTTCGATGGTTTACTTTTAGGTATATGTGTAACTTCAAGGACTTTATGTGCAGTTTAATTTTATAGTTAGTTTAGTTTCATTAGCATTTTTATTTATATTGGATTTGTGTGGTGTATGAATGTAATTTCTTCATTTGGCATGACTTATGCTTGTTGGTTGGAAGGGCATGTAGTTATAATTTAATGCAGAGGATTGTGCTTTATATATGTATGAGGAACACAAGCAAAAAGACACTTGTGTTGTTTATTTAAGTTACGTGTTACTTTTACATTTAGTGTTTCTTTCTGATTTTTTTTGGCACATTGGACTGCCTGCCACTGAAACATAAATCACAGTTTGGATTCAGTGCTCTAACTTTGACCATTTGATTCAATTTGCTGGAGTACAGAACTGTTAGACAGCTGGTGGAGATTTTGGAGTTAATAGTTTACTTTTTTTTCTGTGATGCCTTATTTCTTTTTGGAGTGCTGAATTCCTGCTCTTAGGTGGGAAGTATCACAGTTGTGGTGTAATTATGCATACTTATCCCCCATTTGTTTTGCATTCCACAGAGTAACCCAGTAATTGTTTGTCATAAACAACAGCTATGTGGTTATTATGTCCAATATTTAGCAGTTTTACCTAGTAATAGGTATAAGTCTACTTCCATATGCATGGCCGTAGCAACACCTGCTTCCATAATTAAGCTTTCAGGAGACCCACCCCTTGAAACAAAGGCCTCCATAGTTTCTTTGGCACCCACTGAGGAAACTGTATGGCAAATGCATTCTGGGATCTATGTTCTGTCCTTCCTACATAGGAGAGGTGAACTCGCATAACCCTTAATTCCTCTCCCGCCTTTTCGGCAGCTTCTCTAGTGTAATGACTTATAATCCATCAGGTGTCATCTGTATCATAGCCAGAAGTGTTCTTATCAATACAGCTTAGGTTTTCTAGTACTTTATATACAGATTTTTGATGGTCATAAGCATTGTTTGAGTTTTGCTGTGGAGTATTTCAAAGATGTACTTAAAATCAGACTATGGGCTTGAATTCATAGAACTCTTGGAGCAATCTAAAACTTTGTAATACAAACTTGTGCCAAGCATAATGGATAGGACAGTGCATACCAGTTCATGATTATTCAACTACTTTAGCTTTCACAGGCCACCACTACCTCCTCTATGCTATGCCTGGCAGAGGCCCATCCTGTTATAAACATGTAGGAGACTGACTTGTAAGCATTTCCCATTTGCTATGAAAACAGTCATTGTCTTACCTACCACTTAGCCTACCTAGATTAGTTGCTTTCCTCTCCTGCACATGAAATGGCAGAGATACACCTCTACCTGAAAACATATAACTGTAATTACTAATCCTGTCATTGACTGGCATTTGCATCAGGTGGCATGTCAGTGACTGCTGTCTCTTTTTCCATCTGGTGAGTGAATGCTCATTTCTTCCCCTCTTCCAGCAGAAGATGATGTGCCCCTAGACCTATATTACTTTTATTCTTTTTTCTGGGCCCTTTTTCTTCCCACTGTCTAGTGAGTGCCCCATTTTTCTCACCATGCGAGAGTGGACCTGCCTCTCATGAAAGCATCAGGGTCCCCCCTTAAGTTCATCTCTCCTTAACCTTGTTGCGTACTTCCTGCCAAATTGGGGGATTGTTATGTCTGTCCCTTTTGATACATGCATGCATGCTCCCACATTTGTCACAATCACCTTGACTACAATGCCATGCAATACTTGACACCTCTTACATGTGGTTAAATGCATATGTCCCTTGTACATTCTTCCAACTTTCATTAGGAATTATCAATGTTTCCAGGTTGTATAAACTCTCACACCATGAAGGATAAGCCAGTACTGAATTCTCACTTTCAGTATCTCTGGCCAGCTCTTCCACTGACCAGGATGCTAACAGATCCTTAGTCATGTAGGTCATATCTGTCCATAGAACTGACTACCCAACTACTTCATTGCTTGTCTTTTTCTTCTTGCATGGTGCAATGTTTCTACATTACTATTGCTACCCTTTACACTTGCTAATGGTGTACATAATCATTCTGTGTAAGAATCAAACTTCAGCAGCACTGACCATGGGTGGCTGGGTCAGTGTACCATGCCAGCCATACTACACAATGATTCCCTTTGCTGGACTCTACCTTCCTGCAAGATGACCCATGCAACATCTTTTAACTGGTTATCCGTAAAAGGATTTGAGGGCATGTGCTTTCAATGCCAGTGACTCAGATAAATAAATCCTGTCTGTATTTTATCAACAACAGTTAAAAGTTCCATAAAGAAAAAAAAGAACTTGTGATGCAGATGTAATATGATAAGGTACGATAGATAACTTAAAAAGCATATCACAGTCAGCTATAACATACCTTAATGCAGTGATTTTACATATCACTCCACTTACTTAAAAACTATCAACATTCTAACATTTCACCTTCAACTACTTGGACAAGGTAAGCCCTTTCTTATAACTGCAAGGTAACTAATAGGTATACATTGGTGCTTGGAAGATTAATAGACCAAATCCTGAGCATTTCTAGGCCATTTATACATACTTGTAATGCAACAAAAAATAATTTTTGGCCTGAGAAGTGTTACCTCTATACCACGTATGTAGGAGGGATCTTCTTGCAACCCATTTTAATTATAATCAACATGTTCCCCACAGCTTGGGAAAAAAGATAAGTGACTTACAACAAATTGTAATTCAGTAAATTATAATAAAATAATCAATGTGATGCAATTAAAAATTGTTCCATAAAACTAAATCTCAGGTTTGAGAGCTGTCCTCTGTAAATGCCATGTTTACTTACATTGTTAGTAAATAAACAAAACTGGGCATAACTAAATCAGTTAGTTATGATAAACGTTATATCAATGCCAAGAGACCACTCACAGATGTTTGGAAAATAAACAAAAATTTTAACAATCAAAATGGTTAAAAGTCTCTTCTTTGCAGCTGTGAATCATAATGGTCAGGGTTATGGTAAAAAGGTCTGTTCATCAGACAGCTAAGAGAAATGAGGCTGCAGCCATTATGAGACCAATGACATATTCATTTGTTCATTGGTTCGTAGATAAGTACTAGGCTAGCTGCCCTTGTGGGCCAATTTAGCCTAGCCAATTCCCATTATTGTGATCAAAATAGCCTGTCCCATTTGGTTATAGATTTGCCTTACCCCATCCCATGGCCTATAATTATATACAGTATTATCCCTAATGAGAATAATTGAGATCATACACTAGATAATCTGAGGGGACCCATGCATGGGATAAAGCATTTAGGAGTTGTGTCTATCCATTAGTAGTACAGGGTGTAGTCCTGGGGTAAAGCTGTTTCCCATCCACAGATCTAAGCTGTGCTTGAATATGGACAGGGATGAACTTTGTTTCATGTGGATGGGGACTCTTGGAGAGCAGTGGTATCCTCTGTGAAATATACTTGTCCTTCCAAACTGTTTTGTTGATGTTGCAGAAGAGGTTTAGATCCCTAGACCATGTATTTCTGATTCTATTTGACTTGCTGATGTGCAGTAAATCCATCAGTAATGGGTCAGAGGATGACTTGTATGTCAGACACAGGTCACCTCTTAGCAGTCTGTAGCATATCAAGTATAGTGACAGGGATTTGAGTCAGTTCATGTAGGTCATGTATCCTTTTAGTAAGGTATCTCTGGGGCATTCCAATTGTTGCATGTGTCTGGACAGATACACCAAAGGGGGCATTATATTCAATGATTGGCCTAATGAGTGCTGAGTTGAAGGGGACAATGACATGTTTAGATCTAGACACAATTCCTTTGTTTATAAACTGTGCAATATAGAAGGACTTTCTTGCAACAATGAACACATGGTCAAATTAGGTCATTGTCCACATAAGTTTCCAAATCCCAAACAACTGGGTCAGCTGTTAGGGGTATATTGTCAATCTGGTAGTTCTGTGGGGTAGATAATTTCCCATAGGATACAATAATGCATTTTTTGGCAT
The DNA here is from genome assembly GCF_019279795.1 of Protopterus annectens. NCBI lineage: Eukaryota > Metazoa > Chordata > Ceratodontiformes > Protopteridae > Protopterus > Protopterus annectens. The sequence continues at coordinate 383,351,274 of NC_056727.1, read as the reverse complement.
TTTGTTTCAGTCCATGATTTTGGCATCAGTTATTTATTTGGGGACAGGCCTTCCTGCAGTATGGCTAAGTTATTTAGGGATTCAATGACTGCTCCTAGCTTGCACTCATCTGCCGACTTAGCCAGAGCATGTTGGTATTGGCTTTTACTTCAGAAAAGTAGATGCCAAACAGGAGAGATCCCAGCATGGAGGCCTGAGGGACTCCACTGGTGATTGGTCTGTTTGTGGAAAAAACTTGCCCTAGTTTGATTATCTACATACTATCTGTGAGCCAGTTGGCAATCCAGCTGGTGACATGGGGGTTTATTCAACTTATTTAGCTTTTCTACTATGCCTGATTTTGGAGTTGTGTCAAAAGCTTGGTCAGGTTGAGATAATGTGGTGTGTACCATTTTGTCTTCATCCATTGCTTTGTTGACTTCTTTAGAAATATGCACCAGGTTAAGTAAGCATGACCTACCCTTGATGAATCCAAACTAAGACAGGTCCAGTGTTTGGAGGTTCCCTATACCCTGATTATTTATTTATTTATTGACGTTTGATTACTAGGAACGTTTAACTGGGTATTAGCTCATTTTCAGTGGAGGCCCAGGGAAAACTCTCCAAAGTATTAGAAAACATTTTAAAAACAGTAATTTTATAGTCTTAAAAATAATATAAAATGGCCCAGGGAGAAACTCTCGAAAGTATTACAAAACATTTTATAAACAATAATTTTACAGTCTTAAAAATAATATAATACATTTACAGTTTAATTAATCAGATCAAATTAGACACAATATGAAAACATAATTAAGAATAGAAACAACTTGTATGACAATGATTTAATATTTAGAGAAATTGTATCCCATTTATATAAAAATTAAAGGTAAGTTAGTATAATGCAAACAGAAAATGCAATATTAAGTGAGAAAAAAATGAGGCTTATATTATATTTAGAGAGAAAGCCAGGAAGTGAAATTGATATAATTAAAGAAGTGAGTGACAAAGGGAGAGAAGGGAGGTGTAAGGTATGAAAATGTACTTTTCACATTTAGGGATATACTTTATCCTAGTGTTGAGCAAGAACAGAGCCAGATTCTGGCTAGAAAGTCTTTCAGAATGGTTTTGAAAGATGGGAGGAAGGCTGTTGACCTGATGTTTAGAGGTAAGGAGTTCCAGGCCTTAGCAACATTTTACGAGTACAGACAATGAACAGCAGATTTCTTAGGTTTGTGGACAGACAGGAGTTTTTGGTCATTGGATAGTAATGAATCCCTGGGAACATAGTTGTGTAAAATGATATTTAGTGCTGGACAAGTAGATGGATGCTGCATAATTTTAAAGGTGGCAAGAAGCTGTATATATGTTAGTTGATGGGGCAGTTCTAACCAATTTAGGCTATTTAGTACTATACAGTGGTAGCTTCTGAAAGAGGTATTTGCTGCAAATTTGCAACTTTGTTACAGCATTGTTCAGATTTTGATTTTTGTGATGCCTGGGGGTAAGTAAGGATGGGAATGACATAAAGAAGTGTGGGGAGGAGATAAATAGTGACAAGGGTAGTTTTAGTTGTGTTGGTGAGAATTGTTTTGGCTCTGTAAAGCAGTCTTAGTTTTTGATGGGTCTTTCTTATGCAGTTTTATATATGGAGGTCAACTTTAAGATTGTCACCCAATATCATCCTTAATAATTTGATATGAGAAATGACTTCAATGAGTGTATTATTAAGAGGGAGGACTTTAGATTTGTTTCCATGAGAGAGGGGAAAAAGTAGTAGCTTGTGTTGTTTTGGGTTGAGCATGAGTTGTGCATTACAAAACCATGTTTCAGTGACTAAAGCTTCCTAAGTAATTTTTTGGACATGTGCAAGTTGTCAGATGTGTAAATGAGTGTAAAGTCATCTGTGCTGTAACAGGGAGGCCTGCTGTGTGGATGTGCGGAGGGTGCTGGTAAGAATGTTAGAGGAGACCAATGACAGAGACTTGAGGTACACCGGTGGTGAAAGGGAGGTATGGAGGGAGGATATAGTACTCTTTTACTGACTGATAATTATTGGACATGTAGCTTTTATACCATAGAAGGGTGGCTGAAAGAGACCTAGTGAGGACATGTGAAGTAGAAGTTTGCTGTGAAAAACTGTGTTGAAGGCTTTAGACAAGTGTACAGATAAGGGGGAGACTAGTTTGCCATTATCTTTAGCTTTCATGACACTATCTATGCATGTTAGAAGTGAAGTGTTAGTACTATGGAAAGGATGGAAGCCATGTTGTGTGGGGATAGCAGTTCTTGCAAGAGATAGTTTAGCAATTGTCTTTGAATAGATATTTCAAGTATTTTGAAGGGGGGGGGTAAGATTGCTATAGGTCTAAAGTTAGTAATGTCTGTTGAATTTCCACCATTGTGCAGATGGATAGTGTGTGACTTTTCGAGAGACAGGGAACATGGGATTCCTGGATTGATCTGTTTATAAGAATTGAGACAGGATAGGCAATGCTTTTATTTGCTGTTTTAAGGTACTTGCTTGGAAGGTCATCAGCTGAAGAAAAACATGGTTTCAGTTTGATTAAGAATAGTTTTATATAGGATGTGGGCACATGTTTGAAGTTGAAAGTGGATGTAGTGATATGTGGCTGTTGGGCAGGCTTGGGATTAGATATTGGGGAATCCTTGGTTAGAGATGCTATACTATCTATGAAATAAGAGTTGAATTGTATTGCAGTTTCAAGTGGTGAGTTATTGGGAGAGAGATTAGAGCTGAATTTATGGCTGGGATGCAAGATTTCCTTAACGGCTGTCCAGAAATATTTTGGGTTCTGTTTATTATTATTCTGAAAGTTGTTATAATATAGTTTTTTGTCTTCATTTGTCTGCTTTTTAGTAAGATTGTGAAGCATTCTGACATTTTCAAGATATTTTGGTGTTTTATATTTTTTGCCATTCTTTCCATACATTTCTCTGTCCTGAAATAGCATTCTACTTTATTTGGATAGTCAAAATGCATTATTTGTTTGTAGTCACTTCTTTCTAGGAGATGCAAGGCTATTTAAGATATTCAAGAAAATTGTACTGAATTTATTTACAGCATCACCTAAGGGGAGGATTTATAGGAAATTCCAGTTAGTAGATGACAAGGTAGTAGTGAACATTTCTGGGTTAATCTTAGAAAGGTTGCATGTTGTTTCAAAACAACATGTTTAAGTGGATGTGTGAGATTGTCTATAGACTGAGAAATGATCACTGACAGAGTCTGAAACTGTACCTGTGTTGGTGTATTTGCTAGGGTCTGATACTAGGATCCATCTAATAGGGAATGTTATTTCTTGCTACAATGTGTATTAATTAGTTGTGTGAAACCATATAAAAGACTTTATGTCCAACCATCTGACATTCACATTGCCTAGTAGTAGTTTTACTTGTGCAATTCTTATGGATAGCCAATGCAGGGTATCTTCCAGTATAGCTATATTGTCATCAGGAGAGATGCAAAGGACAGTAATATGTATTTGTTTATAATTGTTAATTTTCAAGGAAGTAAAAAGAAGCTCTTCTGAAATTTTGGTATTAGTTTATCGTAAGGGTTAATGTGGTAGTTGTTGGGAAATATTGAACAATACCACCACCTTTACTCTCTATACAGTTATTACAGATTATATTGTAGCAGGAAGGTGTAATTTCATTTCAGAGTTGTTTATGCTGGGTTTAAGCCATGTTTCAGTTAGAGCAAGAATATCAGAATTATGTTGGGTAATCCAGGCATGTAGTTCAGCAGTTTTATTTCTTATGTTTCTATTATTTATGGCAGAAAATGTTAGATAGCTGGGGTTGGGGGTTGACCATTTGGGGTTAGAGTAGTGTGTGTAAGAGGATTGTTCTGATGTTTGCTGTGATATGTGGGGCAAGAATTAGGGTGAATGTCTCCTCCAAGAATTATTTTAGTATATTTATTTGGATATTATTGATACTTGTGTTTTTTTTTTTTTGAGAGTATTTTCTTGCTTAATTTTGTTTTCGTTTGAGTTGAAATTAAGTTAGGGTTGTATGGCAGGGCTCCTGCAGTATTGGAGTCAGATGCAGTGGCCACAGGCTCTTCTGCACTGTGAAGGAATTTGGCAACTGAGTGGAAGAGGGGACAATAGCGAATGGATATTTAACAATACAGTCTACTACATAGACTGTACCATGATAAATCTTCCCATGGCTCTGCATATGAGGCAGGTCTGTAGTTGGCTGGGTCTATGGAAGGTCCTCCCTTATGCTGGGAAATGACTGTAGCTGTTCTTCCTTCACTTGTTATATAACCTGTATGGAGGCTGAGACTGAATAGTGCTGTTAGGATTGTGGGTAAATCATGCTTCATACTATTTAAGATGCATACAGGGATATTGTTAGGATGTATTGATACAATATTTTTAGCTATTGATAGCACTTGTAGGAACTGGTCTTGTGTGATGGTTGGAGGCAAACTAGTTTCAGGTATATCTTGAGGGACAGATGAAGGGGAGATAGGGATAAGTTAGAGCTAAATTTACTGGTCAGTAGGTTCACTATATCTTCAGCCTCAGTGTAGGTAACACCATTCTCAATCAGCTCAACACATTGTTGTGTTGTGCTTCTGACATTACTAATATAACTAAAAAATGCCTTGTGATTGTATTTGACTTAAATAGCTATTTTAGCCTCAAACTTAGCTTTGGTGGATTTTATTAAGCTCCTGAGTTATTTATTTCAGTGATGAAGGCTTTAACATTCTGGGAATTGCTGTTCTTACCTTTGCTCAAAATTCTTGTCCTTTTACTATAAAACTTGTTAGCATTATGGTTCCACCATGAGGATTTGTTTCTGGAATTTGCCCTGTAGTTGTTTCTACAGGGCACAGCTGCATCTATGCAGCTGTTTACATGCTGATTTAGTGCGGTGTTGTACGTTTCTGCATATTCACTGGTGGTAATGGGTTTGGTGGGGATTTGAAGCTTGCCAATGTTTTACTTAGGAATAGGTAGTTTGTCTTCTTGGGTGAAAGGGAATATGGTTTCAATTTTATTTCAAAGGAGACTGCTTTGTAGTCAGACCTAACATGATGAAAATATGCAAGGGATAAGGCAATATTCTCCTATATTAATAAGCAAAAGATCCAAGATGTTATTTCCCCTAGTGGTTATTCTGACTAATTGTTCCAGGCATTTATATTGACAAAGTCCATGAATCTCTCTGCTTGTGCACTAGTGGCGGTATAGGTTTCCCAGTCTATAGCTGGATAGTTTAGACCACCTAGGAAAATGGTATTGTGTTTAATACAGAGTGATTCTAGTTTCTGTAGATAGGCATTGTAGCTTTCTTGTGCACAGAGGAAGTTCTATAGCCAGCTAATATATGGCATAGGACCTTTCTGATAGGTATTTGGATATGAAGAAACTCTGGCGTATCATGCTGTTTTACTAGTCTTGATGTGAGTCTCTTCTGGATGTAGACTGAGATGCCTCTACCATTTTATCCCCTCCTGAGCAGTCGCTGGTCTAAACATGTGGATGTTATTATCGCACTGCACAGCCTGAGTGGTCTTGCTATTTTAAACCATGTTTCAGTCACTAAACAGATGGCAATGTCCTCCAGGGTGAGAAGGAATTGTACAGAGTAGAATATTTCCTAGCACTGATTAGTAATGTCTTCATATTTTCATTTGTTTGTTTTGCTATGCTGGTAGGTTTATCGGGTTAGAATTTCCTGGAAAATAGCACTATGGGTGTAGACAATAGTTTTGCAAGTAATCAAACCCATAGAAGGGACAGATGCAGGCCATCCCTGGAGAAGCAGCGTGGTCTGCCGATCATACCCTCCCAGGCTGACAAATATTGGAACCCCCTTTGAATGACTCCAAAACTGAGACAATTATTTAGGTCAATTATTTTTTGTTCATATAGTGGCAAAGAACAAAAAATGCACAATCTTTTGCATGGAAGCATCATCTAAAATATATGACCTAAAGTAACTGAAAAATGCACTCAATGAGCATCTTAGAAGCTAGATAATTTGTGGCACAAACTGAATTGTATAAGCATTATGCCAAAATGCTCAGGCAAGGTAAACAATGTGCACATCCACAATGCTGAAAAAAAAT